>NC_142471.1:11212121-11515151 GCF_049115385.1 Moschus berezovskii | reverse complement strand
ATAATTAGAGACAGACTTTATGAAAGGCAGACAACTGAATAACATAAATCATCAATGTCTGATATAACTGATGCAAGCATGACAAATGGGTAATAAAATATGGCATTTTTTTTCTTTTTAGATAAACAAATTTGAATATACAGTGTTCAAAGCATAAAGGAATAAACTAAAACACTTCCAGTGTTTGTGTGTGTGTGTGTGTGTATCTTTGGGTCTATGTGTCTGTCTGTGTCTTCATTTGTTTCTTTAGGTTTCTGTACAGTCTGGTATAGGGAAAGACATGTTAACAATTTTATCTCTGGATCTCAAAAGAAAAACTCAATGGCAAGAACTAATAGAAAGTCAAATTGTTTCCTTGGAAAGATGTATTTTATATAAACAAACACATTTTGTTGACATATACATGACAGTATAGTTTTTACTCTCTGAAAAGAAGAAAAAAAAAGCTGCATATTTCAGAGATTTCTCTGCAGAACATTTAAAAATATATACCATTTGCTCCTACCTTACTCTCATTATTCAGTTCAGTTCAGTTCAGTCACTCAGTGATGTCTGACTCTTTGCAACCCCAGGGACTGCAGCACAACAGGCCCCTCTGTACATCACCAACCCCCAGAGCTTATTCAAACTTATGTCCATCGAGTTGGTAATGCCATCCAACCATCTCATCCTTTATCACCCCTTCTCCTCCTGTCTTCAATCTTTCCCAGGATCATGGTCTTTTCCAAGAAGTCACTTCTCTGCATCAGGTGGCCAAAGTATTGGAATTTCAACTTCAGTATCAGTCCCTCAAATGAATATTCAGGACTGATTTCTTTTAGGATGGATCTCCTTGCAGGGAATCCCAAGAGTTCCTCCAACACTACAATTCAAAAGCAGCAGTTCTTTGGCACTCAGCTTTCTTTATAGTCCAACACTCATATCCATACATGACTACCGGAAAAACCATATCTTTGACTAGATGGACCTTTGTTGGCAAAGTAGTGCCTCTGCTTTATAATACACTGTCTAGGTTGGTCACAACTTTTCTTCCAAGAAGCAAACCTCTTTGAATTTCAAGGCTGTAGTCACCATCTGCAGTGATTTTGGAGACCAAAAAAATAAGTCTGTCCTTATTTCCACGTCTATTTCCCATGAAGTGATGGGACCAGATGCCATGATCTTAGCTTTCTGAATGTTGAGTTTTAAGCCAGATTTTTCACTCTCCTCTTTTACTTTCATCAAGAGGCTTAGTTCTTTTTTTGCTTTCTGCCATAAGGGTGATGTTACCTGCATATCTGAGGTTATTGATATTTCTCCTGGCAATCTTGATTCCAGCTTGTGCTTCATCCAGTCCAGCATTTCTCATGCATTTAAGTTAAATAAGCAGGATGATAATATACAGCCTTGGCTAACTCCTTCCTGATTTGGAACCATTCTGTTTGTTCCATGACCAGTTCTAACTGTTGCTTCTTGACCTGCATACAGATTTTTAAGGAGGTAGGTCAGGTGGTCTGGTATTCCCATCTCTTTAAGAATTTTCCACAGTTTTCTGTGATCCACAGAGTCAAAGGCTTTGGTGTAGTCAATAAAGCATAAGTAGATGTTTTTCGGAACTCCCTTGATTTTTTGATGGTCCAATGGATATTGTCAATTTGATGTCTGATTCCTCTGCCTTTTCTAAATCCAGCTTGAACATCTGGAAATTCATGGATCGCATACTGTTGAAGTATGGCTTGGAGAATTTTGAGCACTACTTTGCCAGTGTGTGAGATGAGTCAATTGTGTCATAGCTTGAGCATTCTTTGGCATTGCTTTTCTTTGGGATTGGAATGAAAACTAACCTTTTCCAGTTCTATGGCCACTGCTGAGTTTTCCAAATTTGCTAGCATGTTGAGTGCAGCACTTTCACAGCATGATCTTTTAGAATTTGAAATAGCTCAACTGGAATTCCATCACCTCCACTAACTTTGTTCATAGTGATGCTTCCTATGGTTCACTTGACATCACATTCCAGGATGTCTGATTTTAGGTAAGTGATCACCATCATGGTTATTTTAGTCATGATTTTTTTTTTGTTTGTGTATTGTTCTGTGTATTCTTGCACCTCTTAATATTTTCTGCCTCTGTTAGGTCCATATCATTTCTGTCCTTTATTGTGTCCATTTTCCATGAAATGTTCTCTTGGTATCTCTAATTTTCTTGAAGAGATCTCTAGTCCTTCCTATTCTATTGTTTTCCTCTATTTCTTTGCTTTGATCTCTGTGGAAGGCTTTCTTATCTCTCCTTGCTATTCTTTGGAACTCTGACTTCAAATTCATATATCTTTCCTTTTCTCCTTTGCCTTTTGCTTCTCTTCTTTTCATCGCTATTTATAAGGCCTCCTCAGACAACCATTTTGGCTTTTTGCATTTCTTTTTCTTGGGAATTGTCTTGATCACTGCCTCCTTTACAATGTCAGGAACCTCTGTCCATATTTCTTCAAGCACTCTGTCTATCAGATCTAATCCCTTTCATCTGTTTGTCACTTGCAATGTATAATCGTAAGGGATTTGATTTAGGTCATACCTGAATGGTCTTTTCATACTGAAAACAGTTGACTCATTTGAAAAGACCCTGATGCTGGGAAAGATTGAAGGTGGGAGGAGAGGGGGATGACAGAGGATGAGATGGTTGGATGGCATCACTGACTCAATAGGCATGAGTTTGAGTAAACTCCAGGAGTTGGTGATCGACAGGGAGGCCTGGCATGCTGCAGTTCATGGGGTTGCAAAGAGTTGGACATAACTGAGTGACTGAACTGAACTGAATGGTCTTGTGGTTTTCCCTACTTTCTTCAATTTACATCTGAATTTTGCAATAAGGTGTTCATGATTTGAGCCATAGTCAGATTGCTGCTGCTGCTGCTGCTGCTGCTGCTGCGTCACTTCAGTCGTGTCCGACTCTGTGTGACCCCATAGACGGAAGCCCACCAGGCTCCCCTATCCCTGGGATTCTCCAGGCAAGAACACTGGAGTGGGTTGCCATTTCCCTCTCCAATGTGTGAAAGTGAAAAGTGAAAGTGAAGTCGCTCAGTAGTGTCTGACCCCCAGCGACCCCACGGACTGCAGCCCACCAGGCTCCTCCATCCATGGGATTTTCTAGGCAAGAGTCCTGGAGTGGCTTGCCATTGCCTTCTCCGATAGTCAGATTAGATTCATAAAAATGTTTTGAATTCTGATCAGTGTTGTAAAGTTCTGGCAAAAGGAAGTGAATTAATATACATGTATATTCTATTTTCCAGATAAGAATACTGGAGTGGGTTACCAGTGCCCTCCCCAGGGGATCTTCCCAACCCAGGTATTAAACCCAGGTCTCCCACATTGCAAGTTAATTCTATACCCTTTGAACCATCAGGGAAGCCAAAGAATACTGGGGTGGGTAGCCTATCCCTTCTCTAGGGGATCTTCCTGACCCAGGAATCAAACCAGCATCTCCTGCATTGCAGGTAAATTCTTTACCATGACAGCTCTTTACTGAGCTATCATGGAAGCCCAGTGACTCAAGAAAAACATCATTGAAAACAATTGTGCACTATGACCAAGTGGGATTCATTCCAATAATGCAATATCACTCAACATTCAAATATCATTAATGTAATTCAGCATATTACAAAATAATATAGAAAAAGGCTATAGTCATGTCAATAGGAGACAAAATAGTTCATCAAGTCAATGTATTTCCATGATATAAAATCTCAAAAAAACAGGAATTAAAGCTAACTATACCTCATAATAGCAGAAAGTTAAGAGGATCAAAAGAGTCTCTTGTTAAAACTCAACATTCAAAAAACTAAGATCGTGGGTCATTTTATGGCAAATAGAAGAAAAAGAGGAAACAGTGACAGATTTTGTTTTCTTGGGCTCCAGAATCACTGTGGATGCTGACTGCTGCCACAAAATTAGAAGACACTTGCTCCTTGGAAGAAAAGTTATGACAGACAAGAGACAGCATATTAAGCAGCAGAGATATTATTTTGCCAAGAAGGGTCTTTTATAGTCAAAATTATTGTTTTTCCAGTAATCATGTATGGAAGTGAAAGTTGGAGCATAAAGAAGGCTGAGTGCTGAAAAATTGATGCTTTTGAACTGTGGTGCTTGAAAAGACTGTTCCCAGTCCCTTGGACAGCAAGAGGATTAAGCTAGTCAATCCTAAAGGAGATCAGTCCTGAATATTCATTAGCAGGACGGATGCTGAAGCTTAAGCTCCAATATTTTGGCCACCTGATTTGAATAGCTGACTCACTGTAAAAGACCCTGATGCTAGGAAAGATTGAGGAGTAGGGGACAACAGCAGATGAGATGGCTGCATAGAATCACCAGTTCAGTGAACATGAGTTTGAGAAAACTGTGGAAGATAGTGACATGCTGCAATCCATGGGGCCACAAAGAGTTGGACACGACTTAGTCACTGAACAACAACAACTAATGAATACAGGTAAAACTATAGTAAAATATCAGTGACTGACATCCAACGCTATATAAAAACACTTGTACACTATGACCCAGTGGAATTTATTCCAACATGTAATATCACTTCAGCATTCAAATGTCATTAATGATATTGTTCTAACTACTTAATGGACATGAATTTGAGCAAACTCCAGGAGATAGTGAAGGAACGGGGAAGACTGGTGTGCTGCAGCTCATGGTGTCACAAAGAGTTGGATACACCTTAGCGACTAAATAATTACCTGATAAAAGCCATCTACAACAAAGAAAAAAAAAACTATCAAAAAGTTATGTCCTATAAAAAATTTGTAACTTTCCTCTTTAGATTAAGAACAAAGCAAAGATGCCCGTTCTCACATTTCTGTTCAATTTCATACTGATTATCCTAGTCATTGAAGAGAAATAAATGTAGATAACATGATTTCTCTACATAGAAAATCTTGATAGGCTTATCAGACAACTACTAAACTATTAGAAGATCCTGATAGGTTTCTGGACACAAATTTGGGATATAATAATCAAGTGTTACTTACAAGTATTCAATAAATGATGCCTACAAGAGACTTTTTTTTCTTAAAAACTGAGAAAATTAAAATAACTTCCAAGACTGCCTCAATGTGTTGAAGGAATGAGATGAAAGTAATTTGAAATGGATTTCTATATTATAAAAAAATAGTTAAATGAACAGTATTATTTGTCAATAATTTCCAAATAGCATTCAGTTACTAGAAAACATATTTCAAAGTACTCAAACATGATCAAATTATTTAACAACCCTAAAAAGGTCAATTTTACTGGTAAGACAAAAATATAACATGAGATTAAAAGCATTTTACAATAGTGCCAAAAATAATTCAATAATTCAGTTCAGTTCAGTTCAGTCACTCAGCTGTGTCTGAATCTCTGCGACCCATGAATCACAGCACGCCAGGCATCCCTGTCCATCACCAAATCCCAGAGTTCACTCAAACTCATGTCCATCAAGTCAGTGATGCCATCCAGCCATCTCATTCTCTGTCGTCCCCTTCTCCTCCTGCCCACAATCCTTACCAGCATCAGACTCTTTTCCAGTGAGTCAGCTCATTGCATGAGGTGACCAAAGTATTGGATTTTCAGCTCTAGCATCAGTCCTTCCAATGAACACCCAGGATCGATCTCCTTTAGAATGGACTGGTTGTATCTCCTTGAAGTCCAAGGGACTCTCAAGAGTCTTCTCCAACACCACAGTTCAAAAGCATCAATTCTTAGGTGCTCAGCTTTCTTCACAGTCCAACTCTCACATCCATACATGACCACTTGAAAAACTGCCTTGACTAGACGGACCTTTGTTGGCAAAGTAATGTCTCTGCTTTTTAATATGCTATCTAGGTTGGTCATAACTTTCCTTCCAAGGAGTAAGCGACTTTTAATTTCATGGCTGCAATCAGCATCCACAGTGATTTTGGAGCCCCCAAAAATAAAGTCTGACACTGTTTCCACTGTTACCCCATCTATTTCCCATGAAGTGATGGGACCAGATGCCATGATCTTTTTTTTCTGAATGTTTAGCTTCAAGCCAACCTTTTCACTCTCCTCTTCCACTTTCAGCAAGAGGCTTTTGAGTTCCTCTTCACTTTCTGCCATAAGGGTGGTATCATCTGCATATCTGAGGTTATTGATATTTCTCCTGGCAATCTTGATTCCAGCCTGTGTTTCTTCCAGCCCAGCATTCCTCATGATGTACTCTGCATATAAGTTAAATAAGCAGGGTGACAATATACAACCTTGACGTACTCATTTTCCTATTTGGAACCAGTCTGTTGTTCCATGTACAGTTCTGACTGTTGCTTCCTGACCTGCATACGGGTTTCTCAAGAGGCAGGTCAGGGGGTCTGGTATTCCCATCTCTTTCAGAATGTTCCACAGTTTAATGTGATCAACACAGTCAAAGGCTTTGGCATAGTCAATGAAGCAGAAATAGATGTTTTTCTGAAACTCTCTTGTTTTCTCCATGATCCAGCGGATGTTTTGGCAATTTGATCTCTGATGCCTCTGCCTTTTCTAAAACCTGCTTGAACATTTGGGAGTTCATGGTTCACATATTGCTGAAGCCTGGCTTGGAGAATTTTGAGCATGAGTTTACTAGCGTGTGAGATGAGTGCAATTGTGTGGTATCAATAATTAGGGATAAATAATATCTAAGACTTCATCATTAAAACTACTTGAAACTACTGAGAGACATAAAAGAAGACCTAAATAAGTGAGATTTGTTGTGCTTATGAGATGGAAGACGTAATATTTTTGAAATTTCATTTAATCACAAATTGATCTATAAATTCCAAAAACTTCCAATAATAATTCAAGCAAGACTCTTTTAGAAATTATTGTTTATTATAAAATCAATAGAGAAATACTAATGATACATAAAAGTCAAAAATTTTAAAGAAATGAACAAAGTTGCAGGAAAATACCAATTGATTTTAGCACTAAAAATAAATTCCAGTGCTAGCCAGATGAATGACTAGAAGCAGTTTACTCTCCTGCCTTAAAAACTGATTTAAAAATAAAAGGCAGAAGAAAGAAAGAAAGGAAAAAGGAAGGAAAGCAGGAAGGAAGAAAAAGGAAACAGAAAACACATGTGGCTTGAAATTTTCATTACATCTTATTTAATTTAATGCTTTCCTTTGTTCATGTATTATCTTCTAAACTAGACTGTACACACTTTGTGAGACAGGAGCATATCTAATACTCTCCCTATATATACACTTCAGCTCTCCATATCTTTGGTTTCTACATCTGCATATTCAACCAACTATGGTTTAAAAATATTCAGAAAAAAAGTGTCAGAAATTTCCAAAAGGCAAAACTTGATTTTTCTGTGCACTGGCAACTACTTGCATCAGTTCAGTTCAGTTCAGTCACTCATTTGTGTCCGACTCTTTGTGACCCCATGAATCACAGCATGCCAGGCCTCCCTGTCCATCACCAACTCCCAGAGTTCACTCAAACTCATGTCCATCGAGTCAGTGATGCCATCCAGCCATCACATTGGAAGGGCTGATGCTAAAGCTGAAACTCCTTGCATAGTATTTACATTATATTTGGTGTCATAAGTCATGAAATTAAAAGATGCTTGCTCCTTGGAAAAAAAGCTATGACCAACCTATACAGCATATTGAAAAGCAGAGACGTTACTTTGCCAACAAAGGTCATCTAGTCAAGTCTATGGTTTTTCCAGGAGTCATGTATGGATGTGAGAGTTGGACAATAAAGAAAGCTGAGAGCCGAAAAATTGATGGTTTTGAACTGTGGTGTTGGAGAAGACTCTTGAGAGTCCCTTGGACTGCAAGGAGATCTAACCAATCAGTCTTAAAGGAAATCAGTCCTGGTATCCATTAGAAGGACTGATGTTGAAGCTGAAACTCCAATACTTTGGCCACCTGATGTGAAGAACTGACTCATTTGAAAAATCCCTGATGTTGGGAAAGATTGAAGGCAGGAGGAGAAGGGGACAACAGAGGATAAGACGGTTAGATGGCATCACTGACAGGATGGACATGAGTTTGAGCGAACTCCGGGAGTTGGTGATGGACAGGGAGGCCTGGCATGCTGTTGCAAAACATATCAACCCCAATATCATGGGGTTGCAAAGAGTCGGACACAACTGAGTGACTGAACTGAACTGAACTGCTTCTGCACAGGAATTTGAAAAGCTAGAAGTAGATGAAAAGTTTAAGGGGCCCCTGAATACACATATTCATTTCTTTTCTATGCAGTCACTGGTAGTTCTTCGACTCAAGCTCTGTAAATTGCTGCCTTTGAACCCCTCATGGACAGGTTTGATTTAGGAGAAAACCCAGGAGAGAATAAAAAAGAAACACAATTTAAAATTTTTTCTCTCAAGGGAAAAGAAACCGGACACCCTAGGAATCTGTAGATATCACTTCAAATCCTGAGAAAGATAATTGACTTTTCAGGAACAGATGGTTGCAATCAAATAAATGATCACATCTTTACACTAAGGCAAATACCATATCATTGGCGATAAGACAAAATATAAGCCTTAGTGAGTTGAGAATCAACCAAAGACTCACAGAGAATATATTAAGAAATTTTTTCCAATAAAGAGGATTCACTTTGAACTTAACTACTACCTTTACATTTTTACTACATATAATATTGTCCAGATTTTTCCTTAAAATGAAGACATGTGATACTATATATGTTGGACAAGGTAAAGTGAATATATGGGATTTTTCATTAGTTACTGATTTTAAGAATTTCTTTTTGTTTTTCACTTTTTCCCCCCATATATACATGTTTCATATATTTTATGATTGCAGCACATTTGATTTTTTCTTGAAACATTGTTAGAAATAAATATATACCTATATATACATTTAAAATATAATGAGCATTTCTTTCTCAATTTATATAGTAAGTTTAGTAAATGTGAATTGATAAAGCATGTATTTTCTAGTGTTTTTTTTTTTTGGCTGTGCCAGGTCTTAGTTGCTGCATGTGGAGTCTTTGATTTTCACTGTGGCATATGGGATCTTTAGTTGCAGTATGCAAACTCTTAGTTGTGGCACATGGGATCTAGTTCCCTGACCAGAGATCGAAGCCAAGCCCCCTGTATTAGAAGTGCAGAATTAGTCACTGTACCATCAAGGAGGTCCAAATATATCATATAATTGAATATTTGTAAGTGCTTAGTAAGAGATTACTAGGTGTCTTAGTCCATGAAGCCTGATATAATAAAATATCATAGACTGGGTGGCTTATAAACAGTAGAAACTTATTTATCACAGTTCTGAAAGCTAGAAGTTGAAGATTAAGGTGCCAGCATGGTCGCATTCTGATAAATACAACTTCTAAGTTATAAATTGCTGACTTACTGCCATGTCTTCACACGGTAGTAGGGGCTAGGGAGCTAGCTCTGTGAAGTTCCTTTTCAGTCAGTCAGTCAGTCAGTTCATTTTACAAGGCCATTAATGTCATTTATGAGGGTTCCAGTCTCATGATCTAAGCATCTCCCAAAGGCCTCATCTCCTTAATAGTTTCACAATGCACAAAAGGACAATTCTGCACAATGCACAATTTTGGGGAACAGAAACATTTAGACCATAGCACAATAGTTCTGAGGTTAATACACACACACACACACACACACATATACACACACAAGATACTATCTGTTTAAAGAAGGAATTATTTTACTCTATCAGAACACAAACTAGAGACTTTTAAACTAGTTGTATTGATACCAAGGTCTTTATAAGGGATTAGTCAATGCTATGAAGTCTTATCTAAACTGAATTTTAAGTTAAGTAAGAACCAAGTTTCACATGGAGAAGTGGATAGGATGAGGCTATTCAAAATGTAAAGAACAAAGAATCAACTGTATGATTTATCAGAAGCCAAAATGAACCCTAGAAAAATGTACTGCTGCTGCTGCTGCTAAGTCACTTCAGTCGTGTCCGACTCTGTGCAACCCCATAGACGGCAGCCCACCAGGCTCTCCCGTCCCTGGGATTCTCCAGGCAAGAACACTGGAGTGGGTTGCCATTGCCTTCTCCAATGCATGAAAGTGAAAAGAGAAAGTGAAGTCGCTCAGTCATGTCCGACTTGTAGCGACCCTATGGACTGCAGCCTACCAGGCTCCTCCATCCATGGGATTTTCCAGGCAAGAGTACTGGAGTGGGTTGCCATTGCCTTCTCCTAATAGATGCAAAAAACCCTCTATTTTGTAGGATAGAGAAAGAAATATACTGGAAAGGTGGCCATATTAAGAGAAAAGCAAAAGAGTTAAGAGACTCTATAATGATATTACGAAATGTAGGGATTTTATTCCAAAGAATGAAACCACCAAGATATTTTAAGCAGAGTGTTACCTTGCTATGCTGCTGCTGCTAAGTTGCTTCAGTCGTGTCCGACTTTGTGCGACCCCATAGACGGCAGCCCACTAGGCTCCCCCGTCCCTGGGATTCTTCAGACAAGAACACTGAAGTGGGTTGCCATTTCCTTCTCCAAAGCATGAAAGTGAAAAGTGAAAGTGAAGTTGCGCAGTAGTTTCCGACTCTTTGCGACCCCATTGACTACAGCCTACCAGGCTTCTCTGCCCATGGGATTTTCCAGGCAAGAGTACTAGAGTGGGTTGTATTGCCTTCTCTGTACCTTGCTACAGTTTTCTTCAAAAGATTCTGTTCTGACTGTATTGTGAAGCTGATTTCAGAAATTTCAAAAGTCATGGATATTATCTTAGAAAATTTCCATTCAATCCTCTGTAATAAAGCTTAGAGCTATGTTGTGGCTCCATCTTGATCCTGTGTGGCATTCAAAAATAAGTACTAATCTTTCCAATAGTTTCTGAAAACATGACAACAGTTTGAACGACAGAATCAAATTTATAGTAGAGAACATAAATCTCTTCTCTCTCTTTCTCTCCCTCAATATCTTACTGTTTCTCCACTATTCTTTCAACTACAGACCCAAGCCTCTGAAACATGATTCCTAAACTCTCTCTAGAAAGGTGCTTTAGCTCTTTCCTCTCTTTTAAAATCTTATCTCTTAAAATAACTACCTTCTAGCCACTTCTATTAATAATATAATTTAAGCTAGACTTTAAGCCCCAGGGAACTTCTGGCTCTAGCTTGATACATTATCTTGATTTTTAAAATAAAACCTAAGATTAAATTTGGTAAAACAGGATTAATTCTGTTATGCATTCATTCAACAAAAATCACTAGGCATGGCTTCATGCTGGATGCTGCTAAAATCCAATAACACCATTGTAATCCAGAAAGAGATAATGATGGTAGTAAAATTAAAGTATGAATTCAAGAAACAAACATCTTGTTTATCCGTTCATCTACTAATGTGCATTTAGGTTGCTTCCATATCTTGATTATTGTGATTAATGCCACAATGAACATAAGGGTGCATATATCTTTTTGAATTAGTATTTTTGTTTTCTTTGGGTAAATATTCAGAAGTGGAGATACTGGATTATATGGTAGTTCTATTTTTAATTTTGAAGTAGCTCCACAATATTTTCCACAGTGACTACACCAGTTTACATTCCAACCAGCTGTGTATGAGGAATCCCTTTTCTTTCCATCTTTGCAAAAACATGTTAATTCTTATCTTTCTGATGATAACAATTCTGATAAGTGTAAAGTGGTATCTCTTTGTGCTTTTGACTTGCACTTCCCTGATGATGTTGAGCATCTTTTGATGTGTCTGTTGGCTATCTGTATGTCCTCTTTGGAAACATGGTTATTTAGATTTTCTGCCTATTTTGTATTTTATTTTTTAATTAATTTTTCTGGAATATAATTAATATACAATGTTGTGTTCATTTCTGCTGTACATAAAGATGAATCAGTTATACGTATACAAATGCCTACTCTTTCCCTCTGCCCATTTTCAATTGGATTGTTTGTTATTCTTGATAATGAGTAGTACGATTTCTTTATATATTGTAAATGACAACCCATTATCAAATGTTTCATTCACAAATATCTTCCCCCATTTAAAAGGTTGCTTTTACTTTTAATGATGGTTTCCTTCACTGTGCAAAAGCTTCTTAGTTTGAGGTAGTCCTATTCATTTATTTTTGTTATTGCTGTCCTTACCTGAGGAGACTGATCCAAAACAATATTGCTAAGACCTAGTCTGCTGTGATTCATGGGGTCGCAAAGAGTCAGAAACCACTGAGCAACTGAACTGAACTAACTGAAGACTATGTTAAAGGGCATATCGCCGATTATTTTTTCTAGGAGTTCTATGGCTTCAGGTATTACATTCAGTTCTTGAGTCCGTTTTGAGTCTATTTTTTTATATGGTATAAGAAAATGGTTTCATTCTTTTGCATGTGGCTGTCCATTTTTCTCAACACCAGTTATTGAGGTGGTTGTATTTTCCCTATTGTACATCCTTGCCTCCTTTTTTGATCATTAATGATCATATGTTCATGGATTGATTTTGGGGTTCTCTGTTCTGTTTCATTCATCTCTGTGTCTGTTTTTATGCCAGTACCATGCTATTTTGATTACTATGGCCTTGACGTACAGTTTGAAATCAGGGAGTATGATACCTCTAGCTTTGTTCTTTCTCAAGATTGCTTTGGCTACTTGGGATTTTGTGATTCCACACAAATTTTAAGATTATTTGTTCTAGTTCTGTGAAAAATGCCTTGAGTATTTTGATAGGAATTTTATTAAATCTTCAGGTTGCCTCAAGTAAAATGGATATTTTAACAACAATATTTTAACAATGGATATTTAAATTTTCCAATTAATGATTATGGTATATCTTTCCATTTATGTTTCATCTGAAATTGTTTTCCTCGATGTCTTAATAGTTTTTAGCGTAAAAGTCTTTTACCTCCCTAGAAAAATTTATTCCCAACTATTTTATAACTATTGATGCAATTGTAAATGAAATTATTTTCTTAATTTATTTTTCTGATAGTTAATTGTTAGTAGAAATGCTGCAGAATATGTATTTTAGTTTTGTAAGCTGAAAATTTACTGAATTCATTTAATTAGTTCTAATAGTTTTGTGTGTGTGTGTTCTATAGGGTTTTCCTGTATAGTATCATATCATCTGCAAACAGTAATAGTTTTACTTTTTCCTTTCCAGTTTGGATGCTTTCTCTTTTTTCTTCTCTGATTGCTGTGGCTGAGATTTCCAATGCTATGTTGAATAAAAGTTGTGAGAGTGGATATCCTTGTCATGTATCATCATAACCTTATCTATTAGAACTGCCTTTGCTGTTTCTCATAAATTTTGGAGTATTGCGTTCCCATTTTCATGTATATCCAGGTATCTCTTTTCTCTTTGATTTCTTCAATAAATATCCCATTGTTTGTTTAGTAGCATGTGTTTTGACTCCAAATGTTTTTGTTTTTTCTATTTTTTTCTGATAGTTGATATCCAGTTTTGTACCATTATGGTGAAATAAAATTGATATAATTTCAGTCATCTTAAATTTGTTGAGATATGTTTTGTGATCTAACATGTGATCCATGCTGGAGAATGTTCCATGTGCACCTGAAAAGAATGTGTATTCTGCTAATTTGAGGAGGAATTTCCAGGATATATTTATTTAGGGCACCAGCCTATTGTGTCTTTTAAGGCTAAAGTTTCCTCAGTGGCTTTCTGTCAGGATACTCTATCTACTCATGTAAATGGAGTGTTAAAGTCCTCTATACCATTATTGTGGGGCCCAGTAGAGCTGTCTCCCAGTTTCCAGAGTCAGGTGCTCCTGGAATATCTTCTGTGTGGAGTATGCATGTCCTCCTGTTGGGGCTGGACTGGGCTGTGTTTGCTCTGGGCACATTAGTGCACAGGGATGGCCCCTGGTGTAACTGGCTGTAAGTCCTGGTTTTAACAGTTGTAGGCACTTTATTGTGTGGGGCCAGATTCCAGGGAGGAGTCAATTTGTGTGCTTGTTGGGGGAGACTGCTGGTGCTGATCAAGGGCACTCATTGCAACTGGCAGAACAGGGGGACCACTCTAAAGGATCTCTGACTGTGTCACTTCTGCAGGTGAAACTGGGACAAGATGAGAAAACAGGTTAGATGAATAGAGTCGGAAATGGCACCTGCTACCACTGGTAGAAAATAAGCCACAAACAAAAATAACATAAAAAAAATGGTACCTACCAGTTTCTCCATAATCAGAGAAAGTCTTACAAATTCTGAAAATTAGTCTATGAATCTCCTTCATCTATGATCCAGGCTCCTTTTAGACTGCTGCCTCTGTTCTAGGACTCAAGAAGAGTGAGTTTTGTGTGCACTCTAAAGGTAAATTCTCAGTTTTCTACAAACTTTTAGCTCTCTTGGACATAAGCCTTCTGGTTTTTAAGGTCAGATATTATGTCATTTTCCCGGTACAGGTATGCCTGGCTGAGGAGCCTAATTTGGAGTTTGGAGTCCTTCATCCTCAAGAGAAACCTCCAAGGCTATGATATCCCTCCTGCCTATGCGTCACAGTAGTGGTGGTATGAGTCCCAGGCAGACTGCATCTCTGCTCCTCTTACTTGTCTCAATGCAGCTTTTCCTTTTTACCTTTTGTTGTGGAAAATCTTTTCTGTTAGTCTTCAGACCTTTCTCAGAGATAGATTCTAAGTAATTTATAATTTTGGCGTCTCTAAGGGAGGAGGTGGGTCCAGGATCTCTCTACTATACCGTTTTATCCCATTACCACATACAGTCTATTCTTAGCATAGCAACCATATTATTGTTTCTTTTACATTAAGCCAGTATCAAACAAACCAAAGACATTGAAAGCTCACTAAGCCAATAGCAAATCACAAATATATGGGCCCCTTACTATCCATTGTATTATAAGAAAGTGCATAGAAATCTAATATGGATTGACATAAGATAAAGTGAAAGTGATCTTGGCCCTGAAGCTATTACTGGAAGTGCCCCCCCCCAACCAAATTCAAAATTCTTACCATGACAGTTAAAATCCAAGATGATTCAGCCCCATTACTTATTTCCCTCATTTTATTTTCTGTCATTCTCCTTTTATCACTTCACTGTGACCACACTGGTCTCCCCTCTCTTCTTCACACATGGTCTTTCATGGGCATTTTCCGTTTCATTACACTTCTCTTTATCATCACAAATTGGGAGATTGTTGTTTTCCAAAACTGTAGCATATCCTTTTAAATTTTGTCATTCTAGTGGATATGTAGTGGTACTTCATTGTCTTTTAATCGTAATATCTCCATAACTAATAATGTTAAGGATATTTTCAAATACTTATTACCTGAATATTTTCATTTTTAAATGTCACACAAATATTTTATCAATTTAAAAACTGGTTTGTCTTATACATGAACTGTGTATATATATATATATATTTCATATATTCTGCATTCTGAATTTCTGTGGCCAGTGCAGCAGGTAGGGATCAAAAGTGGTCAATGCACAGTTTGGGAAAAAGAAACTAAAGACAGAATTAAAGTTTTAAAGATGGGACCGGGGACTCAAGACCTCTTGGTTCAAGAGCCCTGTTCCTCGGAACCAGATCACTTTTATTTAGTGTCTCGGCAAGCAGAAAGTATCTGTTGTGCTATAGTGAAGTCAGACTCCTGTGTCACCGGTTACGTCTCCCAGTTTATTGATTACTTTAAACTATCTTTGTTATTTTCTTGTACAAGGGTATCACCTGGCTGGAGGCTATAGACCTGCATATGTCTTGGTAAAACATCTTGGTGTGTGCCCAAGCAGCGTTCTGAACTTGTGCTGACCCAGTGTTTCAAGGTCCACACTGTTTTTCCTTAGCTTAGCAGGGCATGATGACCCCAACTAATCAACCTGATATACTTTTATTGGGGTTATGTTATATTGCTATATTTTGCTTTTATTCTTTTCCCATGGTGATTTTCTCATAGCTTAGCCCGAGACTATTATATTAACCCCTGCATATCCCCTTTTTTGTTTTTGTAGCAGAAGGTATGTTGATCTCGCAACTGCTTTCTTCATTAGTTCTCAGAGGGTTTTGAGCATGTACCTGTGGACTAAACAGAAGATTATAGTGAAACGCAAAACATAGCTAGTGTTCCAATGAGACCACCTCTGATGTCTTTGATCCACTTGAGAGGACTCAGTGAGTTAAGGCCCTCTGATATTCCTTGAAGTGTATCTGTACCTGGTAATAGTCTAAGAAAGCATGCTGCATGCCAATGATTTTTTGCTTATAGCTTTTTAATATCTAGAGTAAGATTGTCAGCTGTATGGCCCTGCTAGTGCCATCTAACTTTTACCCAGGAGTGTTCAGATTGGTTATATTCCTGGAGGGTCACACAAAAAGTAGTAATGTTCCAGTCACATTTTAAATGTATTTGGACTTAAGATTTTATACTTCTTCTAAGAGTAGCACTGCATTTTCTAAATCCACCAACCTGATGTTAATCTCCTTATCTATATGAATTTTGGTTCCCCAAGCAGAATTGGCATTTTTATGCCACACCTGCACAAAGGCGGTTGTTTGTACCATCTGATGGAGAGCTATACCTGCCACTGCCCCTGTGGTGGTGATGGCAATAATGCCTATTATGGTGGCAATAAGGGGCCAAATGAAACACTTGGATCTTTTCAAAATAGTATTTAGTACTGTGAGCAAAGTAAGCATGTCAGGGGAGAGTTCCCAAGGCCTATTTTGAGTTACTGGCAGCCAAACTCCTAAACATCTACACAAAATCACATAAGAATAGAGTTAAATAATGAACTGTTCAAGCAGGTATATAGTTTGCAATCTTGGCAGGTCAGATTCCTTTATGTTTGATTAATAGTTGTAGTGCCAATCATAATCACATATGGATCCCTAACACAAGCTTGAGTGTAAAATGTCCAATTTGTTGATGTATTGCATGACAAAGTATAATTCATGGAATGAGAATAATTTCCATCCAAAATTTGATATTTTTTCTGACTTATGTCCAACTTTCATATTTCGGTTTGAGCCCTACCTAATTCAAGCTGTGGCTGTGGTGGAGACATGCCACTGCCATGCCAGATAATGGAATATTCTGAATGTGCAGTAATATTAGTGTGATCGTATACAGACACATGGCAACACAACTTCTTATAAGGATTGCAGGATGAGTTATGGTGTGAGCAATTAGAGACTGCATTCCCTTTAGGGGACCAGTCCCAGACAATTCCATAGGAACCATTAAGTAAGATCACCCCTTCAATCCTGTGACAATTATCCCAGTGTATTTGATTTTGTCAGTTGGCCCGTATGGGTCTGCTCTCACTTAAGGGTCTATCCAGCTTGGTTAGATTAATTTGATCAATCTCTTGATATCCAAAGCTCAATCCAGAAAGTAAAAGCACTGATAGATTAAGACAGCTATGGTCAGCACCCAGGCAAACAGGCCAAATATCAAAACACAAAGTACTATTAAAGGGGATCCCCTGTTCCTTTATATGAATGGGCAAAATCTTGCCTTCTGCATCAAAGATCAAGGGGGAGTCATTAACATAAACAGGGATAGATCCTTCACCCCAATTAACAGGCCTTAGCAATAGGGGATTAGGTACATAGGCCCAATAGGTATAATTCTTTGCTTCTGTCAAAGCAAGGGGTATACTCACTTTGATAGTTATCAGCGCAAACATATCCATGGTCAGGTTGCCTAGAGTCATTGGTTGTTTCGGCTCAGTTTTATTCTATGAGCTGGAATCCAAACAGGTTCTAGACCTCCTGGGGAGATACTACCAAACCCTCTTCCCCATGTAATTAACTTCCCTGGTGACCAAGAGTTTGTTAGTGGATCTTACCACCAAATCACAAGCTTACTTGTATTTGTGGGTGTAGCCTGAATATACTGCTCTGCTGCAGTTTCTATCAGTTCAGTTCAGTCGGTCAGTCGTGTCTGACTCTTTGCGACCCCATGAATCACAGCACGCCAGGCATCCCTGTCTATCACCTACTCCCGTGGTTCACCCAAACTCATGTCCATCAAGTCGGTGATGCCATCCAGTCATCTCATTCTCTGTTGTCCCCTTCTCCTCCCGCCCCCAATCCCTCCCAGCATCAGAGTCTCTTCCAATGAGTCAACTCTTCGCATGAGTTGGCCAAAGTATTGGAGTTTCAACTTTAGCATCAGTCCTTCCAATGAGCACCCAGGACTGATCTCCTTTAGAATGGACTGGTTGGATCTCCTTGCAGTCCAAGGGATTCTCAAGAGTCTTCTCCAACACCACAGTTCAAAAGAATCAATTCTTCAGCAATCAGCTTGCTTCACAGTCCAACTCTCACATCCATACATGACCACTGGAAAAACCATAACCTTGACCAGACAGACCTTCATTGGCAAAGTAATGTTTCTGTTTTTTAATATGCTATCTAGGTTGGTCATAACTTTCCTTCCAAGGAGTAAATGTCTTTTAATTTAATGGCTGCAATCACATCCACAGTGATTTTGGAGCCCCAAAAATAAAGTCTGATACTGTTTCCATTGTTTCCCCATCTATTTGTCATGAAGTGATGGGACCAGATGCCATGATCTTCGTTTTCTGAATGTTGAGCTTCAAGTCAACTTTTTCACTCTCCTCTTTCACTTTCATCAAGGGGTTTTTTAGTTCCTCTTCACTTTCTGCATAAGGTGTCATCTGCATATCTGAGGTTATTGATATTTCTCCCGGCAATCTTGATTCCAGCCTGTGCTTCTTCCAGCCCAGAGTTCCTCATGATGTACTCTGCATATAAGTTAAATAAGCAGGGTGACAATATACAGCTTTGATGTACTCCTTTTCCTATTTGGAACCAGTCTGTTGTCCCATGTCCACTCTAACTGTTGCTTCCTGACTTGCATACAGGTTTCTCAAGAGGCAGGTCAGGTGGTTTGGTTTTCCCATCTCTTTCAGAATGTTCCACAGTTTATTGTAATCCACACAGTCAAAGTCATTGGCATAGTCAATGAAGCAGAAACAGATGTTTTTCTGGAACTCTCTTGCTTTGTCCATGATTCAGCGGATGTTGGAAATTTGATCTCTGGTGCCTCTGCCTTTTCTGAAACCAGCTTGAACATCTGGAAGTTCACAGTTCACGTATTGCTGAAGCCTGGCTTGGAGAATTTTGAGTATGACTTTACTAGAGTGTGAAATGAGTGCAATTGTGCGGTAGTTTGAGCATTCTTTGGCATTCCCTTTCTTTGGAATTGGGATGAAGACTGACCTTTTCCAGTCTTGTGGCCACTGCTGAGTTTTCCAAATTTGCTGGCATATTGAGTGCAGCACTTTCACAGCATCATCTTTCAGGATTTGAAATAGCTCAACTGGAATTCCATCACCTCCACTAGTTTTGTTCATAGTGATGCTTTCTAAGGCCCACTTAACTTCGCATTCCAGAATGTCTGGCTCTAGGTGAGTGATCACACTATCGTGATTATCTCGCTCGTGAAGATCTTTTTTGTACAGTTTTTCTGTGTATTCTTGCCACCTCTTAATATCTCTGCTTCTTTTAGGCCCATACTATTTCTGTCCTTTATCGAGCACATCTTTGCATGAAATGTTCCCTTGGTATCTCTAATTTTCTTGAAGATATCTCTTGTCTTTCCTATTCTGTTTTTTTCCTCTATTTCTTTGCGTTGATCTCTGAGGAAGGCTTTCTTATCTCTCCTTGCTATTCTTTGGAACTCTTCATTCAAATGCTTATATCTCCAACGGAACACAGTTTCCATAGTTTGTGCCAAAATATTCAAAAAATTGAGAGCAAATAAAGCTTTATTCAATATTGTTTATTTTCCTAAGGCATCTCCCCCTTTTTGTTTTCGTATCACGTGTTTTAGTGATTGATTAGCCTTCTCCAATATGGCCTATTCTTGTGGATTATAGGGAATGTCATTAGAATATTTTATAGACCAAATTTTAATAAACTGTTGGAATGCTCTACTGGTATAAGCAGGGCCATTATCAGTTTTTATAGATTTTGGTAACCTTAAAATAGCAAAACAAGCATATAAATGTCTTTGTACAGATTTTGTAGTCTCCCTGGAGTGAGCAGTGACCCATATAAATTGAGAGATTATATCAATAGTCACATATACATGAGATAGCTTACCAAAGGAAGATATATGAGTTACATCCATTATAACTATAGATTTTATATGGAACTGTATACCATCATCATCAGTGGCTCAGTCACATATTTGTTAATGTAAGGGACAACATCCTTAAAACAGGCAATATAAAAAAACAATATAGTTAGCAGTAATAGTAAAATCCTAAGTAATATCTTAAGTCAAGAACTTTTATTAGGTATGGTCCAGTGACATCTTTAAGTTACCCGACTTAGCTTTTAAATGACTATTGCTTGTTGTTTATTTCCAGGAGCACCTGATCTTTTTGTAGAGACTGGTTACTGAGATAAGCTTTAGAAACAAACTTAGGGCATCATTTTTAATTTAACTTAATGAAGCCTCTTAGCAATGTAACATAACCACAAGGAACTATCTTAGAAGTGAGTCTTTGTAAATACAGATCTTAATTAACAAAGCTAGAACTTAATATTCAGTGAAACATAATGGATACTATAGGCCTGACAACTGTTGGGTGGATTTTTCTTTTAGAGATCCCCAGTTTACTCTGAGATTTTTGTGTATGTCTGGTAACGGTCTTTTTTACCTTTATGTGGGTATTCAGAACCCAAATGTCTCTAATTTCCCAAGGGATGAGGCAGAGTGAAAAGAAAAGCGTTTTCATTTTACCCACAGATGTAAATCACTAAATTGTTTTAAACCATCAGTGACTTGAAGAGAAGAGATTTTTTATATCGGAAAACAAAGATTAGAAGCGAGTAATATGTCAGACAAAAAGTCATGAAAATTGGAGTCATATTTAGCAGTCTGTTAAATCCCATGCAGTTGATCCCTTTGTTTTGTGGTCCTTGCCTGACAACCTAGGACATCAGTAAAATCGATAGTCTCCAAGAAGTTCCTGAAGATTTTGCCAATGACTGTATGACCTGTCGAACAAAGTGGGTGCCCTGATCACTGGAGATTGTAGTAAACACTTTTTAAAAAATTTATTGTGAAATATTAACCCTATAGCCAGGAAAGGCTTTTTCCTATCAAATAAAAGTGAAGCTTGTCAGGAAGCCAGGAAAAGCCAAACAGCCGTTTTGGACTTCCCATAGCCCTGACTGTTTGGTTTATAGCCATTATTTAACCATTTTAAATTTTCTGATGAGGGTTTAGTTTTGTAGAAGCAGAATAAGCTTTGTCTATGTGCGTCATAGTCGCCACAGATCATTGTGAAATAACATTCATTTTATCAAAGAAACAGACCATTTTAAAAGTAAGCATGAATCACTTAAAGACAAAGAAATTGACGTAGTCTGTTATCAAAAGCCATATTCCAAGAAGACAGGAAGAGAAAACCAAATTTTTTAACAGGAAGAGAAAACCAAATTCCAGATTGGTTCCAGCTTATATTTATTTTTAAACAACAGTTATTTACTTAGTCAAAGTAACGATAAAACTTAAAAGACAGATTGTCTTAAGAAACTTGCATCATGTACAAAACTTTTTTTTCTTCATAAATACTTTTTTACATTTTCTGTAGTAATCATTTATCTATTTAGAGAATAGCTACCTGTAAGTTTAGATCTATTTTCTTTTTTCTTTTCTTACTAGACTATAATTTCATTTTTATATATATTTTTATTAAAAATATAAATCTTATTTTCCTTAAATAATCATGAACTGTCTTGTATATTAGCATTTTATAGATGATTGAACATAAATCCAGTTTTAACTTTTTTTAAACATTTCCTTTTTTTTTAATAGAGAACATCTCAGGATGGTACCAAACATATTGATTCATAGACCGAAATCTCTTTAATTTTTCTGTAAGAGGAAGTCAGTGTTCAGTAATTAATGTTTCAAAATCTTATTTTATTTTGAAATAAGCTAGCTATTTAATAAACTTTTATCATTTAATTTAGTACAACCCAAGAAATTTAAGTTATCCCAATCCTCAGAGATTATTTTAGATAAACATTTCAAAAATATAATTATTTTTAATAGAGTTTATCTAAAAGTTTTCATCTCATTTATATATACTTATATATATAAAGAGTTACTTTTCTGTTATTGATAAATGCAGTTTACATTAAACCTAGGCACAATAAAAGTATTACACGATGTTGATAACTTAAGACTTGTCTTAATTAGATTAGCACAAACATTAATGTTAGATATTTAATGTTGAATATTTTTCAGTTAACATGAACCTGAATTTAAATAGAGCTCATTTATAAATGAACCTCATATTATCTAAAAACAAAGACACACACTGAGACACAAAGTTAGACAGACACGCAGACAGAGATCTCATAGTTTTCCACTTGAAATTTAAGATGTCTCTTTGCCCCTTTTTTATTGGTTTGAGTCCACCAATTCATTCATGGCTGGAGTCCCAGATGGAGTGTGCTGTGTATTCTAAGAACGTGATAAGAGTTAACTTCAGGTTTTTTCCCAGGCGTTGTTTTTTCTCAGGCAGAACTGGAGCTTCAAAAAAGTATTTTAACAAGTCAACATTTTCCTAATTGTACATGCAAGAAGAACCGGTTTTGCAATATCAAAAAAGATTTTATTTAACCAGTTTTCTCTGGAATCTAAAGAATATCATGGCCATTCAGTGTCAAAAATGTCATCTCTCTTTTTTGTAGTCATAGTTTCAGTTAAAAATTAAACGAGAGAATGTTCAAATTGGCTCTGATGACAGGGGTAGCCTGATTAAGATGCTTCTCAGCAGGGATTGTCTCTCTGGGGAGGTGAGGTCTTTTCTTAAAGTAAAAAAGCCTGTCCTTTAACCTCTATTTTCTCTCAGGCTCTTATGCAGTATTGCCTCACCCATTTTATAGCTAAACTTTCATAAGCACTTGACCTTAAATTTTTACCCAATTTCCATCGCCTATCAATTGATCTAAAGAGATGCAGATCTGCCTTGCTTGGTTATAAGCCACCATAATTAAAAAGGAACCCTCAGCTAGTCCCTGCACTATTCCCAAGGTAAAGAATTATGGAGAGTAAATTATGGAGAATTTACTCCATAATTTTGAACTGCTTGCTTAATTTCCTTTAGTATTTTGAAGGGAATCTGTGTACAGCCTCATGCTCTAATGCACATTAATGAAATCTCCTTTATGTACAGTTGGGAAAGTCTCCTGGAGGAGGAAATGGCAACACACTCCAGCATTTTTGCCTAGAGAATCCCATGGACAGAGAGCCTGGTGGTCACAGTCCATGGGGGTAACAAAAAGTTGGACACGACTGAGCAGCTGATACTTCATACACCCCATTAGGATTATTAGGATCTGTCCCAGGAGCTATCAGTTCATTGTATTGTCACTGGAAATGTCATAGTCATAGTGTCTAAGTCACCCTCCCATCGACCCCATCAAATATCTTTCTGGAGGAGTGACAGAATTGCCTCCTGTTGTAATGAAGGAAAAGCTTGAGTTGCTCCAGCAGTTAAGATAGGAGGGGGAGGAAGAGGTGGCAGAGGAAATTCTGCTTCCCTAAACAAAGGCACAAAGATGGAGAAGCTCTATACAGTTAGCAAAAACAAAACCAGGAGCTGACTGTGGCTCAGATCATGAACACCTTATTGCCAAATTCAGACTTAAATCGAAGAAAGTAGGGAAAACCACTAGACCATTAAGATATGATCTAAATCAAAACCCTTATGATTATACAGTAGAAGTGAGAAATAGATCTAAGGGGCTAGATCTGATAGATAGAGTGCCTGATGAACTATGGACGAAGGTTCATGACATTGTACAGGAAGACAGGGACCAAGACCATCCCCATGGTAAAGAAATGCAAAAAGCAAAATGGCTGTCTGAGGAGGCCTTACAAATAGCTACAAAAAGAAGAGAAGCAAAAAGCAAAGAAGAAAAGGAAAAATATAAGCATCTGAATGCAGAGTTCCAAAGAAGAGCAAGGAGAGATAAGAAAGCCTTCCTCAGTGATCAATGCAAAGAAATAGAGGAAAAAAACAGAATAGGAAAGACAAGAGATACCTTCAAGAAAATTAGAGATACCAAGGGAACATTTCATGCAAAGATGTGCTCGATAAAGGACAGAAATAGTATGGGCCTAAAAGAAGCAGAGATATTAAGAGGTGGCAAGAATACACAGAAAAACTGTACAAAAAAGATCTTCACGAGCGAGATAATCACGATAGTGTGATCACTCACCTAGAGCCAGACATCTTGGAATGTGAAGTCAAGTGGGCCTTAGAAAGCATCACTATGAACAAAACTAGTGGAGGTGATGGAATTCCAGTTGAGCTATTTCAAATCCTGAAAGATGATGCTGTGAAAGTGCTGCACTCAATATGCCAGCAAATTTGGAAAACTCAGCAGTGGCCACAAGACTGGAAAAGGTCAGTCTTCATTCCAATCCCAAAGAAAGGCAATGCCAAAGAATGCTCAAACTACCGCACAACTGCACTCATCTCACATGCTAGTAAAGTCATGCTCAAAATTCTCCAAGCCAGGCTTCAGCAATTTGTGAACCATGAACTTTCAGATGTTCAAGTTGGTTTTAGAAAAGGCAGAGGCACCAGAGATCAAATTTCCAACATCCGCTGGATCAAGGAAAAAGCAAGAGAGTTTCAGAAAAACATCTACTTCTGCTTCATTGACATGCCAAAACCTTGACTGTGTGGATCACAACAAACTGTGGAACATTCTGAGAGATATGGGAATACCAGACCACCTGACCTGCCTCTTGAGAAACCTGTATGCAAGTCAGGAAGCAACAGTTAGAGCTGGACATGGGACAACAGACTGGTTCAAGATAGGAAAAGGAGTACGTCAAGGTTGTATATTGTCACCCTGCTCATTTAACTTATATGCAGAGTACATCATAAGGAATGCTGGGCTGGAAGAAGCACGACCTGGAATCAAGATTGCTGGGAGAAATATCAATAACCTCAGATATGCAGATGACACCACCTTTATGGCAGAAAGAGAAGAAGAACTAGAAAACTTCTTGATGAAAGTGAAAGAGGAGAGTGAAAAGGTTGGCTTGAAGCTAAACATTCAGAAAACAAAAATCATGGCATCTGGTCCCATCACTTCATGGCAAATAGATGGGGAAAAAATGGAAACAGTATCAGACTTTATTTTTGAGGGCTCCAAAAATCACTGTGGATGCTGATTGCAGCCATTAAATTAAAAGACACGTACTCCTTGGAAGGAAAGTTATGACCAACCTAGATAGCATATTAAAAAGCAGAGACATTACTTTGCAAACCAAGGTCCGTCTAGTCAAGGCTATGGTTTTTCCCATGGTCATGTATGGATGTGAGAGTTGGACTGTGAAGAAAGCTGAGTGCCGAAGAATTTATGCTTTGAACTGTGGTGCAAAGAGATCCAACCAGTCCATTCTAAAGGAGATCAGTCCTGGGTGTTCATTGGAAGGACTGATGCTAAAGCTGAAACTGCAATACTTTGGCCACCTCATGCGACGAGTTGACTCACTGGAAAAGACTCTGATACTGGGAGGGATTAGGGCAGGAGGAGAAGGAGTCAATAGAGAATGAGACGGCTGGATGGTATCACCAACTCGATGGACATGAGTTTGAGTGAACTCTGGGTGTTGCTGATGGACAGGGAGGCCTGGCGTGCTGTGATTCATGGGGTCTCAAAGAGTCAGACACGACTGAGGGACTGAACTGACCTGACAAAGGCACAGAAGGAACTACAGATTTATGAGCCTCTTGCATTTTTTGCTCTATCCTGTCAGGCTCTGCATATTCAGATTCTCCCTTTGATGGGATTTCACATCCTAATTCTCTTCTGAGCTTTCTGGGGTCTGAAGAGGTGCTAAAATGGATTTTATCAGTGCCCAAGTTGACCAGATAGATACAGGCATGGGCACCTCCTTTCAAAGAAGTTTCTCTAATTCACCACATCAGTCAGTTCAGTTGGTCAGTCATATCCAACTCTATCTATGGACTGCAGCACACCAGGGCTCTCTGTCCATCACCAACTACCGGAGTTTACTCAAACTTGTGTCCATTGAGTCGGTGATGCCATCCAACCCTCTCATCCTCTGTCCTCCCCTTTTCCTCCCACATTCAATCTTTCCCAGCATCAGGGTCTTTACAAATGAATCAGTTCTTCTCACCGGGTGGCCAAACTATTGGAGTTTTAGCTCATATCAGTCCTTCGAATGAATATTCAGAACTGATTTCCTTTAGGATAGACTGGTTTGATCCCCTTGCAGTCCGAGAGACTCTCAAGAGTCTTGTCCAACTCCACAGATCAAAAGCATCAATTTTTCAGCACTCAGCTTTCTTTATAGTCCAACTCTCACAACCATACATGACTACTGGAAAAAAACATAGCTTTGACTAGACGACCTTTGCTGGCAAAGTAATGTCTCTGCTTTTTAATATGCTGTCTAGGTTAGCCATAGCTTTTTTTCAAAGAAGCAAGCGTCTTTTAATTTCATCGCTGATGTCACCATGTGCAGTGAATTTGGAGGCCCCAAAAAGAAAGACTGTCCGCATTTGCATAGTTTCCCCATCTATTTTCCATGAAGTGATGGGACCAGGTACAGTGATCTTAATTTTCTGAGTGTTGAGTTTTAAGCCAAATTTTTCACTCTCCTCTTTCTCTTTCATCCAGAAGCTCTTTAGTTTCCTCTCTTTCTGGCATAAGGGTGGTATCAACTGCATATTTGTGGTCATTGATATTTTGCGTGGCAATCTTGATTCCAGCTTGTGCTTCATCCAGGACAGCGTTTCTCATGATGTACTCTGCATATAAGTTAAATAGGCAGGGTCACAATATACAGCCTTTTATATTCACCTTTCCTGTTTTGGAACCAGTCTATTGTTCCATGTCCAGTTTTAACTGTTGCTTCTTGACCTGCATACAGATTTCTCAAGAGGCCGGTTAGGTGGTCTAGTATCCCCAATACTTGAAGAATTTTCCACAGTTTGTGGTGATCCACTCATTCAAAGCCTTTGGCATAGTCAATATAGCAGAAGTGGATGTTTTTCTGGAACTCTCTTGCTTTTTTGATGATCCAACGGATTTTGTCAATTTGATCTCTGGTTCCTCTGCTGCTGCTAAGTTGCTGCTAAGTCACTTCAGTTGTGTCCGACTCTGTGTGACCCCATAGACAGAAGCCCACCAGGCTCCCCTGTCCCTGGGATTCTCCAGGCAAGAACACTTGAGTGGGTTGCCATTTCCTTCTCCAGTGGTTCCTCTACCTTTTCTAAATCCAGCTTGAACATCAGGAAGTTCATGGTTCACGTACTGCCAAAGCCTGTTTTTAATACGCTGTCTAAATTTTGAGCATTACTTTGCTACTGTGTGAGATGAGTGCAATTGTGCAGTAGTTTGGACATTTTTGGCATTGCGTTTCTTTGGTATTGGAATGAAAACTAACTTTTTCCAGTCCTGGGGCCATTGCCAAGTTTTCCAAATTTGCTGGCATACTGAGTGCGGCACTTTCACAGCATCATCTTTCAGGATTTGAAATAGCTCAACTGGAATTCCTCCATTAGTTTTGTTCATAGTGATGCTTTCTAAGGCCCACTTGACTTCACATTCCAAGATGTCTGGCTCTAGGTGAGTGATCACACTATCGTGATTATCTGGCTGGTGAAGATCTTTTTTGTACAGTTCTTCTGTGTATTCTTGCCATATCTTCTTAATATCTTCTGCTTCTCTTAGGCCCATACCATTTCTGTCATTTACTGTGTCCATTTTGCATGAAATGTTTCCTTGGTATCTCTAATTTTCTTGAAGAGATCTCTTCCCATTCTATTATTTTCCTCTATTTCTTTGCATTGATCACGGAGACTTTCTTATCTCTCCTTGCTGTTCTTTGGAACTGTGCATTCATATGAGTATATCTTTTCTTTTCTCCTTTGCCTTTCACTTTCTTCTTTTCATAGCTATTTGTAAGGCCTCCTCAGAAAACCACTTAGCCTTTTTACATTTCATTTTCTTGGGGATGGTCTTTATTACTACCTCCTGTACAATGTCACGAACGTCCGTCCAAAGTTCTTCAGGCACTCTGTCTATCAGATCTAATCCCTTGAATCTATTTGTCACTTCCACTGTATAATCATAAGGGATTTGATTTAGGTCGTACCCGAATGGTCTAGTGGTTTTCCCTACCTTCTTCAATTTAAGTCTAAATTTGGCAATAACAAGTTCATGATCTGAGCCACAGTCAGCTCCCGGTCTTCTTTGTTCTGATGGTATATAGCTTCTCCATCTTTGGCTGCAAAGAATGTAATTAATCTGATTTCGATCTTGACCATCTGGTGATGTCCATGTGTAGAGTCTTGTGCTGTTGGAAGAGGGGTTTTGCTATGACCAGTGCGTTCTCTTGACAAAACTCTATTAGCCTTTGCCCTGCTTCATTCTGTTCTCCAGCCAAATTTTCCCATTGCTCTAGGTATCTCTTGACTTCCTACTTTTGCATTCCAGTTCCCTATAATGAAAGGGACATCTTTTTTGGGTGTTAGTTTTAGAAGGTCTTGTAGGTCTTCATGGAACAGTTCAACTTCAGCTTCAGCATTACTAGTCGGGGCATAGATTTGGATTACTGTGATATTGAATGGTTTGCCTTGGAAACGAACAGAGATCATTCTGTCGTTTTTGAGATTGCATTCAAGTATTGCATTTTGGGCTTTTTTATTATTATTATTTTAATTGGAGGCTAATTACTTTACAATATTGTATTGGTTTTGCCATACATTGACATGAATCTGCCCCGGGTATACATGTGTTCCCCATCTTGAACCCCCTCCTCCTTCCCTCCCCGTATATGATGGCTACTCCATTTCGTCTTAGGGATTCCTGCCCACAGTAGTACATATAATGGTCATCTGAGTTAAATTCACCCATTCCAGTCCATTTTAGTTCACTGATTCCCAAAATGTCGATGTTCATTCTTGCCATTTCCTGTTTGATCACTTCCAATTTGCCTTGATTCATGGACCCAACATTCCAGGTTCCTATGCAATATTGCTCTTTGAAGCATTGGACTTTACTTCCATCACCAGTCACATCTACAACTGGGTGTTGTTTCTGCCTTGGCTCTGTCTCTTCTTTCTTTCTGGAGTTATTTTTCCACTGATCGCCCATAGTATATTGGGCACCTACTCACCTGGGGAGTTCGTCTTTCAGTGTTCTATATTTTTGCATTTTCATGCTATTCATAGGGTTCTAAATGCAAGAATACTGAAGTGGTTTGCCATTCCCTTCTCCAGTAAACCACGTTTTGTCATAACTCTCCACCATGACCTGTTTATCTTAGGGGACCCTACATGGCATGACTCATAGTTTTATTGAGTTAGACAAGGCTGTCTTCCATGTGATCAGATTGGTTAGTTTTCTGTGACTGTGGTTCTCTGTGATTGTGGAATTCACTGTCTACCTTGTCGGATGTTCCTATATCTATGAACAATCTTTCTCAATGGTTTGTAAATGCTCCAATAGCTGGCCCTCAATTGTTTTTGTTCCAACTACTTTCAAAAGTCACCTTAAGAGGCATACATATGGCCAGTATTGTTCCAGGCTTTCTGAATTTCCCATACTTAACCCCAGTTTCAGCACCTGAGAGAGTAATACCTACAGCAAAGGGGGATTTTCAGAGGGCTCACCCCACTCTTCTCCAGGACTATGCTCTGATATTTCAGCTTCACATTCTCAGTTTCACTTGAAATTTCAATTTGTGTTTTATACTTGGCAATTCTTCACTTTTGAGCCCCACATTGGGTGCCACTTGCTGCAGCTAGCACAGCAGGTAGGAATCGAAAGTGGTCAACACACAGTTTTGAAAAAATAAACTAAAGACAGAATTAAAGTTTTAAAGATGGGACTGGGGGACTCAAGACCTCTTGGATCAAGAGTCTTGTTCCTCAGAGCCGCATCACTTTTATTAAGTGTCTTGGCAAGCAGAAAATATCTGTTGTGCTGTGGTAAAGTCAGCCTCCTGTGTTCCCAGTCACTTCTCCCATTTTATTGATTACTTTAAACTATCTTTGTTATTTTCTTCTTGCTGGAGGCCATAGACCTGCATGTCCCTGGGAAAACATCTTGGTGTGTGTGCAAGCATCATTCTGAACTCTCACTGACCTGGTGTTCTAAGGTCCACAGTATGTTTTTCCTTGGCTTAGCAGGGCATGATGACCCCAACTAATCAACCCGATGTACTTTTATTTGGGTTATGCTGTATTGCTATAGTTTGCTTTTATTCTTTTCCCATGGTGATTTTCTCATGGCTTAGCGAGAGCAACAGGTGGCTATTATATTAATAGCCCTGCACTGGATATGTCATTTGTCTGATATGTGATTTTTTATATGTTCTCCCTATTTGTGGATTGAATTTTCTCATTTGTAACTGTGTTCTAAAAGTACATTTTTTTCATTTTGAAGAAGTTCAATTTATTGAGTTTTTTCCTTGTATAAGATGTGATTTTTGAAGCCTATGTAATAAATCTTGGCTGAAGTATAAATTCCCTAAGGTTTCTCCCATATTTTCTTCTAGAAATTTTGTAAACTTCACAACTATGTTAAGGACTTTTGGCAATAATTTTTGTATTAGGGTAAAATTAAGAGTCAATGATCATTATTTATTTTTGTGGCATATTAATATCCAATAGCAATTACACAATGTGTTAAAACATTATTTTTTTTTTTTACCATTTAGTTCTCTGGGACTTCAGTCAAAAATAAAATAATTGGTGTGGTTATTTTTCTGGACTCTGTATTTTGTACCACTTATCTGTGCATTCATTTGTATGCAAATTCCAAACTTTCTTGATTATAGTAACCTTAAAATAATCTTGAATTCAGGTAGTCATTGTGTTCTACATTTTTTTTTCTTTTCAAATTTGATTTTGGCTATTGAATTTACATACTAATTTTTAGTTGAGCCTACTTATTTCTACCAAAAGCATTCTGAGATTTTTTATTGTCATTACATTACATCTGTAGTTCATTTGGGGCAAGAATAGACACCTCTATCATGTAGGGTTTTCAAATTAATGACTAGGATATATCTATCTCTCCCACTTATTTTTTTATTCTTTAATCTCTTTCTGCAATGCTTAAAGACTTCAGCATGTAGATCATGTGCATCTCTTGACTAATATTTTTTTTATTATTTTGTACTTTTTTATGCTATTATAACTGATGTTTCATATTTTAAATTTACATTTTTGTTTTCCAGCACATAGAAATCCAACTGATTTTTGTATATTGACCTTACATTCTTCAAATTTTCAAAATTTAAGTATTAATCATAGTAGTTTTTTAGATTATTTAAGATTTTCTACAGATAAGATAATATCTGTGAATAAAAATAGTTTTTAAATTTTTTCTTTCCAATTTCTATAGACTTGACTATTGTGAATAGCATATTGACCTGGCTAAAATTGTTGGTGCATAAATGGATAGTATCTTCAACTTGGGTCTGTAATATTTTTTTAATGAAATTTTATTTTCACATGCAGAGCAGGAAAACTCAATTCTGGTCCCTGTAAGGATATATATTTCTACATGTCCTATTGCCATATGTCCATGTACATGGGGAAATTTATAGAATATCTGAAGAGACAGTGTTCCAACAGCATTTGAGTTTCTGGATTGATCTAATTCCACACTCTGGCTACTCTTATCATTTCAGTACAGAAGACAATGTATTCCTCCCTCCTTTTCAGTTTTTGCTCAACTTGGCTTAATTTGGTTTTAAATCATTTGCAAGTGAAATGAGCTTGAACAATACAATAAAAATGAATTGTGAGAATATAACATGTGTACAAGCAATAGGAATGCCAAAAATAGCTGAGAAGAGGGGAAATGGAAGTTCACTAATTGATAGCCCCAAAGGTAACTGCATATTTAGATGTCGGCAACAATCACCCATTATAAGGGATTTTGTTCTGGGTGGAGTTAAATATAAATATTCCATATAAGTCTAGTTATTAAGAAATTAGAAAACTAGTACAAATTTAGAAATCAAGACTATGCAGTTCAATAAAAAATGATATAGCAGAAACTCTGTCAAGACATATCAAAAATAACAAACATATGTGCACAAAAACACTCAATTAAAAATCATAACAGGAAAGATTCTGCTTTGTAATGCAATTCTACAACAAAACATTTTCTTAATCAATGATGAAACAATGAATTTTCCAGGAAAAAATAATTTACTATAAAGAAATCAAATTCTGGTTTCCAGTTCCACGTGTAACTTAGAAGTTCCCGCTCTGTCTTAACAAAAAGTAAAAAGTGGAATAGATTGAAAAGTCAATAATTCTTGGATCTATGACAGGTGAGCACAAGGGTAAACCATGGCAGTCAAGACTGGAAAAACAAGCAGTTGGATACAGGGAGCCATAGCTTACTGCAATGGAGACTTACGAGTGGAAATCACCACAGAAACCAGGGCTAGGGTAGGAAAATTTAAACTATAGTAGATGAATGTATGGACAGTGTGAACAAGTCTGAAAGTCAAAAACTCCGAGAGTACCCAGTCAAGTAGAGACCACACCATACTGTGAGATTTTCCTTCAGGATCCCAACAAGTTTCCCATAGTAAAAATTAGAGAAAAATGCCCTCAGAATTCTATTTAAGGCAGAGAAGGGAAAGGAATTTTGAAATGTGCCATAGCACTCTATTCTTATAATAATAACTAGTTAACTAGGTTATTGTAAAAAGTATTTTCAGAGCATACATGATATGAAAGTCACTCAGTCGTGTCTGACTCTTTGTGACCCCATGGATTATATAGTCCATGAAATTCTTCAGGCCAGAATACTGAAGTGGGTAGCCTGTAATTGATATCAGTTCAGTTCACTCACTCAGTTGTGTCCGACTCATTGCGACCCCATGGACTGCGTCACACCAGGCTTCCCTGTGTATCTCCAACTCCCGGAGCTTGCTCAAACTCATGTCCATCGCATCAGTGATGCCATCCAACCATCTCATCTGCTGTAATCCCCTTCTCCTCCTGCCTTCAATCCTTCCCAGCATCAGGGTGTTTTCCAATGAGTTGGTTCTTTTCATCAGTACTGGAGTTTCAGCTTCAGCATCAGTTCAGCTTCCAATGAATATTCAGGACTGATTTCCTTTAAGGTTGACTGGTTGGATCTTCTTACAGTCCAAAGGATTCTCCAACACCACAGTTCAAAAGCATCAATTTTTCAGCGCTCAGCTTTCTTTATAGTCCAACTCTCACATCCATACATGACTACTGGAAAGCCATAGCTTTGACTAAATGGACCTTTCTTGGTACAGTAATGTCTCTGCTTTTTAACATGCTGTCTAGGTTGATCATAGCCTTTCTTCCAAGGAGCAAGCATCTCTTAATTTCATGGCTACAGTCACCATCTGCAGTGATTTTGGAAACCCAAAATATAAAGTCTCTCACTGTTTCTGTTGTTTCCCCATTGATAGAGGTGAAGGAAAATAAATCCAGCTCATGGTAGCTATCCTTTCTCACTCAAAAGAGGAGAAACACCTGAGAAACACTTTTGAAGTTTATCATCCAGAGATGTAGGTTCACCTAAAGACAGACTTAATCACAGGATGCTAGAACACTTTCTTTCCCCCTGCACCTTCCTTTGTTGCTGTTTGTTGTTTGTGGGTTCAGTAGCCCCAGGGTGTATGGGATCTTAGTTCCCTGACAAAGGATCAAACCCATGTCCCCTGTATTGCAAGGCAGATTCTTAACCACTGGACCACTGGAAAGTCCCCCTTGTAATTTTCTCTTATACCCAGACATAACAAGTTGAAAAAAATTGCAATAAATAGAACTTCAGTAACGTGGTAGTAAGGTGTAGTGTTAGTCATTCAGTCATGGCCTACTCTTTGCAATCCCATGGACTGTAGCCTGCCAGGCTCCTCTGACCACAGAATTCTCCAGGCAACAATACTGGAGTGGGTAGCCATTTCCTTTCTTAGGGATCAAACTCAGATCTTCTGCATGGCAGACAGATTCTTTACCATCTGAGGCACCAGGGAAGATCAAACCAGCCAATCTTAAAGGAAATCAACAAAGACTGAAAAACACAAACCTATAGAACATATATATCACCAAGAATAAATCCTAAGCAAAACTAGGTACTTTCGGTAATTATGATGTGCCAATATAGGTTCATCAGTTATATGAAATGTACCACTCTGATGAAAAAGGCTGTATCTCCTTGAGGGGAGGGGACTTATGGGAAACCTTTGTATTTTCCTCCCAATTTTGTTGTGAACCTAAACTTGCTTCCCACTAAATAAAGTCTATAGAAACATAATTGAAAGTAGAATATTTTGCTAGTCTAATAAATATATACCAAACAGTTGTTAATGGATTAGATCCTAAATTTACCAGGTATAGATAATTTTAGAAAACAATATAATTAACTTCCAAATGGTATATAATATAAGTAGCATAATAACTGTGCAGGCAATATAACACTTTGTACTTTAATTTTCTCAGTTTATTTGATGAAGATAACAGAACTCATAATACAACACAAGACAGCCCATTTAGAGAACATAAACTTTTTTCCCCCAAAGTTTTACCACTCTTTGAGGGAGCAACTTTCTATATTTGGTTCCATTTGCACTGAATCTGACAGAATTCCTTGCAAGTTTATATTTTGACTATTTTGACTGCTCTGCACCTTGGTTTTTAGAATTAATAGGTGCTTTTCCTTGTTTTCATATTTCTTAGCTTAGTTTAGAATTTTGGTAAGAAATAAAAGTACACCACTAAACTTCAATTGTTCATTTTTAAACTTTCTGGCTTTTCAAAACTCATGGATCATTGAGATTATAAAGAAGGTAGGAAGTAGTAATTAATTTCCCTGGCATCTGCCTAGTTCCCATGTCAACAGTTGGTATTGCAGTTGTCCTGATTTAACTTCAAATTATCTATGGAGAGGAACTTACTAACATTTTAGATGATCCATTTTATTTTGAAATAGCTCCAATCATAAGAAAGAAAGGGAAGAGAAAATTTATGTATGTGGAGCAGTTAGCCTTTTCATTTGTAGGTTTATGTAATTTATTTTTGGGTGTGTGGGTAAGTGTGTTTGGAATGTTCGAATTTAGATCTGAGTTTATAACCTATTTAAAACCATATATTGCTTTTGAGCTATATTTCATGATTGTACTTTTTACATTTATGAATTTGAAGGCAGGACTCTGTGCCCTAAGTGTCCCATGAAAGCAGGTCTGAAGAAATCTGAGGAAAAGGGAAAGGAATTAAAATGCCCTGAACACATCAGTTGGCTCTAAAGAACCACTGTTAATTTTTTTATTCTTTTAATGTCTAAATAATTAAATATTTTAAAGATATTTATTCTTTTAGTATCTAAATAAATAATTTCTGATTTTGATCCAATTGATATAGAGATAATCTCACTGTAATGTGAGAATATTAACATTATTTGTGACAGGATTAGTAAAGAATATTAACAATTGTCAATGTTCTGTATGTTGTTAAATCGTAAGAAAGTTCTATTTAAAATGAAAAATTAAAGACAAGTTATTCATTATACAAACTAACAGTAACAATAGTACTTCATATATATTCATGGATAGTAACCACTCTATTATGGTTAAGTTTTCCTCTCAGCCAGCTTTTCATCCTGACATTTTGTTTTAAAATGGAGCAACATGTTTTTCATTTCATTTTTTTCTTGCCTGAACAATTTCAAAGCAGCCAGTCTATAATTATCCATTCACAAACAATAGCTAATTGATTTTTGTAATTTTCTACTCTATTATCTACCTGCAGAGAAAACTAATCATACATCAAGAAATTATGTGCTCACTTTTGATAAAGCATAGGCTTTATTTTACCTTTGGAAATGATTATAACTTTGTTTTGAGAGTTGGACTCCACGTATGTTTGTTTGCATTAGGTTAAGGTGCTTATAAAGGAAGAAAAATTTAATGCAGCACAGCTCCAGATCTTGAAGTAAAGCAAAATACGATTGACACAATCAATATAAAGTGTTAAAAGATATATTTTGTTAAAAAACAAGGTAATATGAATTGATTTTTGTAGAGCATTTCTGTCAATTATTTTATACCATTTGAAGATAAAAAGGCTGAGTATGCATTTCCCTGGGATAACTGGGAAAGCTACATATATATATATATTATATATATATTATGTGAGAGTTGGACTGTGAAGAAAACTGATCACCGAAGAATTGATGCTTTTGAACTGTGGTGTTGGAGAAGACTCCTGAGAGTCCCTTGGACTGCAAGGAGATCCAACCAGTCCATTCGAAAGGAGATCAATCCTGGGTGTTCATTGGAAGGACTGATGCTAAAACTGAAACTCCAATACTTTGGCCACCTCATGCGACGAGTTGACTCACTGGAGAATACTCTGATGCTGGGAGGGATTGGGGGCGGGAGAAGAAGGGGGTGACAGAGAATGAGATGGCTGGATGGCATCACCAACTTGATTTACATGAGTTTGAGTGAACTCCGGGAGTTGGTGATGGACAGGGAGGCTTGGTGTGCTGTGATTCATGGGGTCACAAAGAGTCGGTCACGACTGAGCGACTAAACTGAACTGAACTGAATATTGCTGAGGCTGAAGGGGAATTGGAGAAATTTATTCTCAGCAATCGAAACATTATAGAGTACCTTTTGTGCTTTGAGTGCATTAAACTTTCAAATATTGAAGCCAATAGCCACATGTGGTTATTTAAACTATAATTAAAATAAAATGAATTCAGTCGCTCAGTTGCTAGAGCTACATTATAAAGATTCACTAACCACCCGAGGCTAGTGACTATGCTAACAATGGACACAGAAACCATTTCCATTGTCTTAGAAGTTCAGTTGGGCAATCCAAAGAGTAGACCTACAACTGGTGAAATCCAACTGTTGGTACTATGGCTTTGAAAGTGAGAGGTGGGATCTTGTATAGAATTATGGATTTTATGGTTCCACAGGAAAGTGGGGCCATGAAATGTGTTCGATTGCTAATAAGAAAGCTAAGGTACAACTCTTTCAAAACATCTACCACTATGGGCAAAACCAGGAGATTAGACAATAAAGCAGAATGTTCAGTGAGAGGGGAAGATTCAAACTTGCCCATGTTATCGAGGTTTTGAGTAATTGAACTTTCAGCATCACTCTGGCAAAATGCATTTTCAAAAATTTGTGCAATGTGCCCTCTCACACAGAAGAGCAGAGACGCCCTCATAGCAGCCAGATTCTTAAAAGTACTCTCTTTTCAGGTACTATCACTGCCCAAAGTTTTGAAAAGTTTGCATCTCTTTAGGATTTGCTGCTGCTAAGTCAGTTCAGTCGTGTCTGACCCTGTGCGAACCCATAGAAGGCAGCCCATCAGGCTCCCCCGTCCCTGGATTCTCCAGGCAAGAACACTGGAGTGGGTTGCCATTTCCTTCTCCAAGGCAGGAAAGTGAAAAGTGAAAGTGAAGTCGCTCAGTCGTGTCCGACTCTTAGCGACCCCATGGACTGCAGCCTACTAGGTGCCTCTGTCCATGGGATTTTCCAGGCCAGAGTAGCAGCAGCAGCAGGGTCTGCAACAAACTGGGGTTCCATGCATGTCAGATTCTCTTTCTTTCTATTTAAATAAAATACTTGTGGCAAATCTTTCTTTTGGAAAAATTTGAAGAAGTTTTGTTTAATCTCTGAGAGAGTTTCAACTATAAATGCAAATACGTATTTTTAAAAGAAATCTATTTCATAGCATCATTTGCTAGTTCGAAGGTCCTAGAAACTGAGTTAGCATATGCTGTCTGTGGGTCATTTTGTTTTATAATTAGCTTAAAGATATTTATGTTTTTCTTCCCCTCCCTCAGATTGTAGGACAGTCACACTTTCAGCATTGCTCAAGAATGACACATGAGAAGTTTCTTTTCATAGTCTCAATGGTTCTTTATATTTTCAGGCTTTTAAAATTTTATATACCTTATTTATATGGAATGGGAACTTATTTTAATTTGCATTTCCCTGAATATTAGACAGTTTGAACATCTTCTCACATATTAATCATTCAGTTTCTTCTTCTATGAATTCTCCCATTCTCTAGTGAGTTATCTTCCTTTTCCTCATTTTCAATATGAATCCATATATTTATTTCAATTCTTTATATACTCCCTTGATTATTTGTGTTTGAAAATTATTTCTTTTACTGTGGCTTGTCCATTAACATTTTTATAGTGTCATTCTATGAATGGAAATTTTACATTTTAATGTAGTCAAATTTACGTTTTAGCTTCTACATTTTGTTCCTGTATAAATCCTATCCTACCCAAGGCTAATGACATATTCTCTGACATTTTTCCTAAGTGAGGTAAAAGACTTTTATTTATATATTTATGCTAAATTGAGTTGATATTGTTTCTGTAGGAGGTTTTTTATTTAAAGAATAACTAGTTACTCAAAAGCAATTACTGAAGAGTTTATTATATTATTATGTGTGTGTCATACTATATCGAATTTCCATACATGGGTGGTTCTGAACAGGCCTTCTTGCTCTGTTTCATTGATCATTTTGTCCCAGTGTCAGCAACACACTGTCTTAATTACTGTCTTTGGTGTTAGAACTTCATATTTGATGAGCAAAGTACTTCTGTTCCTTCTTCAAAATATCAATTTTGTTGCTGGCTCAGGAAGTTAGTTGGCGTATTTCTGACTCCAACAATCTTTTATTGATTATCACTTTCAACATCTCATCTATCTTTGTGGCAGGTATTTGGCATCAAATACTGAATTTACTGTGCAGTCTTGACCTTGGGAAAAGCTTGAGTGTCTCAGTGTTGGTCTCATTCCTATGTATGTTCCTATGTGTAGTCATGAGATAGTTATATAGAACACATATGTTGCTTCCACTATATGCTTGAAATGGAAACTTGCAGAAGGTTCAGTTCAGTTCTGTTTAGTTCAGTCGCTCAGTCGTGTCTGACTCTCTGCGACCCCATGAATCACAGCACGCCAGGCCTCCCTGTCCATCACCAACTCCCGGAGTTCACTCAAACTCATGTCCATCGAGTTGGTTATGCCATCCAGCCATCTCATTCTCTGTCGTCCCATTCTCCTGCCGCCTCCAATCCCTCCCAGCATCAGAGGCTTTTCCAGTAAGTCAGCTCTTCGCATGAGGTGGCCAAAGTATTGGAGTTTCAGCTTTAGCATCAGTCCTTCCAATGAACACCCAGGACTGATTTTCTTTAGGATGGACAGGTTGGATCTCCTTGCAGTCCAAGGGACTCTCAGGAGTCTTCTCCAACACCACATTTCAAAAGCATCAATTCTTAGATGCTCAGCTTTCTTCACAGTCCAGCCCTCACATCCATACATGACCACTGGAAAAACCATAGGCTTGACTAGATGGACCTTTGTTGCCAAAGTGATGTCTCTGCTTTTTAATATACTATCAAGGTTGGTCATAACTTTCCTTCCAAGGAGTAAGCGTCTTTTAATTTCATGGCTGCAATCAGCATTTGCAGTGATTTTGGAGTCCAAAAAAATAAAGTCTGACACTGTTTCCACTGTTTCCCCATCTATTTCCCATGAATTGATGGGACCAGATGCCATGATCTTTGTTTTCTGAATGTTGAGCTTCAAGCCAACATTTTTACTCTCCTCTTTCACTTTCATCAAGAGGCTTTTTAGTTCCTTTTCACTTTCTGCCATAAGGATGGTGTCATCTGCATATCTGAGGTTATTGATATTTCTCCCAGCAATCTTGATTCCAGCTTATGCTTCTTCCAGCCCAGCGGTCCTCATGATGTACTCTGCATTTAACTACCAAAAGGAATGAATCACTAAAAACTGTGTAGACAACCCAATTGTCTTAAGCATATCTTTATTACTTCTGGTATCATTTCAACTGTAGTATCAATAGTTCACTCTTGATAAAGTCAACCATTCTGACATACTTCACTCTGTATGGCAGTCTCTAGGTTTATCCATGATTGATACTATGTATAAAATAGATAACTGATGAGAACCTACTGTATAGCTGAGGGAAGTCTACTCAATGCTCTGTGGTGACCTAAATGAAGGTCATCCAAAGAAGAGGGGATGTCTTCTTACGTATATATGTATACGTGTGTGTGTGTGTGTGTGTGTGTGTGTGTATACGTAACGGATATACTTTGCTGTACAGTAGAAACTAGCACAACATTGTAAAGTAACTATACTCTAATTAAAAAAAAAAAAAAGATTAAAGGACATTTAGCTAGAACATTATAATAGGTTCAGTGTTGGTGTCCCCCTACCCGCCAACCCATAACTTGAAATCTAGTTCCCAGTGTGATGGTATTTGGAGGTGGGAGCTTTGGGAGATGATTAGGTCATGAGAATAGAGCCCTCATATATAGCATTGGGGCCCTTATAAAAGAGACTGCAGAGAGATCCCTCACCTCTGCTGCTACCTGAGGACACAGCAAGAAGATGGACATCCATGAGCCAGAAAGCAGATTGTCATTGGATGTTGACTTTGCCAGCAACTTGATCTTGACCTTTCTAGCCTCCAAAACTATGAGAAATCAATTTTAAGCCATGAGTCTGTGTACTATGACAGACATGAGTAGCCCTATTGAATCATAAGAATAGAAAATTCAAAATTGAAAATACAAATCTACAGATAATGAGAATATCTCACTTCTTCTATGATTGACCACGACATGACTAACATGCTTGAAAGGAATACCAACGAACATCAGTGACTTTTGGTTACAATTATTGCAAAATAGAACATTTGATTGATGTAATAACCAAGTTGCATTTTCCTGTAATTTTGTATCCATGTTCTCTTCACGCTCCTTTGTTTACTGCCCAAATAAATGGTAGACTGTAAGAATCAGTTCAGTTCAGTTCAGTTCAGTTGCTCAGTCGTGTCCGACTCTTAGCGACCCCATGAACCACAGAACGCCAGGCCTCCCTGTCCATCACCAACTCCGGGAGTTCACTCAAACTCATCTCCATTGAGTCGGTGATGCCATCCAGCCATCTCATTCTCTGTCGTCCCCGTCTCCTCCTACCCCCAATCGCTCCCAGCATCAGAGTCTTTTCCAGTGAATCAACTCGTCGCATGAGGTGACCAAAGTACTGGAGTTTCAGCTTTATCATAAGTTCTTCCAATGAACACCCAGGATTGATCTCCTCTAGAATGGACTGGTTGGATATCCTTGCAGTCCAAGGGACTCTCAAGAGTCTTCTCCAGGAAGCACCACAGTAAGGATAGGGGATAGGTAAAATTTATACTATTTATAGAGGAAAACATTCACTTCCTTTCTTTCTTTCCACCTATGTTTATCAGTCACTTTGTTGTCATCTTTTTCCCAATTTATATTTTAAATATCAGGGTTCTTCAAAGCTTGGTTAGAGCCCATCTCCTTTTTATCAGTTTCTTTATGACTTATTCTCTGTCTTTAGAAAACTCTTATTAAATTCTTATTCATTCAGTCCAGTGTCTCTGCTCAGCTTCAAAGTTACTATCCATATCTTGATTTAACTAGGAAAGGTCTGGCCTCTCCAGTTTAGTATTTGTTTTGTGTAATTTTTTTGTAGTAGCTGTAATGATACATTATTAATTATAGTGCCATTGAAGTGAGCTACATTTATTTCAAAGACTGTATTTTCAGCTCTGACATAGTCTTATCCTAGGAGTGTGAAATACTCATCAAGAAAGAGTTTGCTTTTTCTTTTCTCTCTTTCTGTCTTTCTTTAGAAATAGAAATAATGGCCAACTGATGGGAATGTGACATAACAAATATTAATACAACAGAACAGAGATCCACTAAGGGATACCCCTGAATACATGAGATGGAATGAAGCGGAGTGGACAATTGGGAAGAGTGGCTGACGGATGTAGATCAAAATATTTAATGTGTATGTCTGTGTTTTATGAACTCTGTTGAAACTCTATGGATGTCTATGGGCTTATTATCATGAATAAGTCCTAAATGTATAAAATGAATTCTAGGATTTTGAAAAGCCTAGAATTATAAAGCAATTATAATTAAATGTTGTCATTAAAATATTTTGCAATGATAATATATGCTTATTATTTAAATTAGATAAAGCAATATAATACAGATAAAGTAAACTTAAACTTATTATTTTAAAGGCATATAAATATGAAGATTACTTTTCCTTGGTTTAAATGATACCTGAACAACTGCACTGATAGTAATAGGTGTAGAAGGCATGATTATCTTCATCTCTTTGGACAGCTATAGCAAACTACCATGGACTAGGTGGTTTATAAACAAAGGAAATTTATTTCTTACAGTTTGGGAGACAGGAAAGTTCAGGATACCTGTGCCACTTAAAATACAATATGCAAACATTGGAGATAATGTCATAGTATCTTATGGTATAAACCCTGAATGTTGTTGGTTTGGGGGGTTGTTTTTTCTGTTTTGTTTGTGTTTGTGTATGTTACAATGCAAGTACTAATAAGCTTTGATTATAGAGGCATGCACTTCAAGAAGGCTGTCCTGAATAAATAATTTTTGAGTCACAGAAAGAGTCAGGCAGCCTCCCACTGAAGTTCTTTTGTTTTAGAGATCTTGGTTGATTTCAATAACTGACCATTTGGTCCACTGATTTTTCCCTTCTCTTGGTTTCAGTTCAGTTCAGTTCAGTTCAGTCGCTCAGTCGTGTCTGACTCTCCGCGACCCCATGAATCACAGCACGCCAGGCCTCCCTGTCCATCACAACTCCCGGAGTACACTCAAACTAATGTCCACAGAGTCGGTGATGCCATCCAGCCATCTCATTCTCCGTCGTCCCCTTCTCCTCCCGCCCCCAACCTTTCCCAGCATCAGAGTCTTTTCCAGTGAGTCAACTCGTCGCATGAGGTGGCCAAAGTATTGCAGTTTCAGCTTTAGCATCAGTCCCTCCAATAAACATCCAGGACTGATCTCCTTTAGAATAGACTGGTTGGATCTCCTTGCAGTCCAAGGGACTCTCAAGAGTCTTCTCCAACACCACAGTTCAAAAGCATCGATTCTTCGGCGATCAGCTTTCTTCACAGTCCAACTCTCACATCCATACATGACCACGGGAAAAACCATAGCCTTGACTAGACGGACCTTGGTTGGCAAAGTAATGTCTCTGCTTTTTAATATACTATCAAGGTTGGTCATAACTTTCCTTCCAAGGAGCAAGCGTCTTTTAATTTCATGGCTGCAATCAGCATCCGCAGTGATTTTGGAGCCCCAAAAAATAAAGTCTGACACTGTTTCCACTGTTTTTCCATCTATTTCCCATGAAGTGATGGGACCAGATGCCATGATCTTTGTTTTCTGAATGTTGAGCTTCAAGTCAACCTTTTCACTCTCCTCTTTCACTTTCATCAAGAGGCTTTTGAGTTCCTCTTCACTTTCTGCCATAAGGGTAGTGTCATCTGCATATCTGAGGTTATTGATATTTCTGCCAGCAATATTGATTCCAACAAATGCCCCTTATGATGCTTTAAATTTGCCAATAAACAGTAAGCCCCATAAATCCAGAGTGCCCACCGTCAACCCCCCAAAAAGCCTATGTACACTCTCTCCCCTCATAACTTTGCTGTGCAGCCCAAGGTGTGCTATGTAATTTCCATGTCTTGTAAGTAGTAAACTTTTATATTCCAAAGTTTCCTGATGGTTATTGCTAAAGGATGTCTTGCAGTTATAATAACCACAGGGCAAGTCCAACAAGGACATAGGCTGAGAACGTATGTACATGGTAAATAAGTTGCTTCAGTCATGTCAGGTTCTTCTTGAACTTATGGACGATAGTCCACCAGGCTCCTCTGTCCATGGGATTCTCCAGACAAGAATAATGGAGTGGATAGCCATTTCCTTCTCCAGAGGATCTTCCTGACCCAGGGATCCGACCCAGGTCTCATGTATTGTGGGCAGATTCTTTACCATCTGAGTTACCAAGCCTGAGAACAGCACAAAACAAATCTGCTTGTTTTGTATAACCACTATTTTTTGACCTGTATTCATAATAAAAATTTATAATTTTTGTTAGTGAAAATAAAGATATTGGTTGTTTTGCTCCCCCCAGCTTCATAAACTGTAGGAATTCTATCCACCAACATCGGAATCCCAGGCTAAAATTACTTTGGACAGAAGAATGGATTCATAGTTCATTCAGAGCAACAAGAAGGGAATCTGAATAGATTGTATAGATATCCATGTTTGTAGATGCACAAATGAAAGTCTTCATTCTATTTTTTTTAATTTTCTCAGTTGAAAAGAAAGCAAAGTCCTCAAGACTGAAGATGTGGAGTAGATGTTAGAAATAGAGAGATAGAAGAAAAACCGTGGATAGCTATTTCAGGACTTCAAAAGTAAATAAACCAGGGAAACAGGATTAAGTACTCAATTCACATTAGTTATCATGAATTCAAAGTGGATCCAGTCAACATTTTTATATATTTATCTACATCTATGTTTAGGACATCGTCATATATACCCATGGCAGGTGGGAATTCAGATGCAATCAGTGTTACTATTCTGCTAAGGGAATACAATGAGTTTGCAAATGAGTGATTTCTATCTGGAGTGATTATAATATAAATATAATTATTAGAAGAAATATAATAAATTTCATGCTGAGACATGATTATGTGTGTGCTGTGTTCAATTGGTCCGACTCTTGAAACCCCAAGGACTACAGCTCACCAGGCTCCTCTGTCCATGGGATTATCCTGGCAAGAATACTGGAGTGGGTTGCCATTTCCTACTTTAGGATATAATTATAGGATTATGTAGAACACACAATGTTACATGATATTGCCTTAGTTCATTCTGGTCGCTATAACAAAATATTATAGACAGTGTGGTTTTTAAACAACAGAAATTCATTTCTCATGGATCTAGAGGCTAAAAAGTCCAACATCAAGGCATCGAGGAGCTGGCATATATGGTGTTTGGTATTTGGAGAATCTGTTTCCCAGTTCACAGATAGTCTTTTCTCTGAGTGTTACATGGAGGAGGGGTAAAGAATCTTGTGGGGTCTACTTTATAAGGGCAATAGTCCCATTCAAGAGGGTCTTGTTCTCATGACTTCATGACCCCCCGAAGGCCCCATCTCCAAAAGTTATTACAATGGGTATTAGACTTCAACACATGAATTTGGGGACCTAAACATTCAGTTTGTAGCAGATAGATAATGGGTATTATACAATTTAATGGCATATAATACATTATACTGGCTTTCCAGGTAGCAATAGTGATAAAGAACATACCTGCCAATGCAGGAGATGTAAGTGACATGGGTTCAATCCCTGGGTCAGGAAGACCCCTTGCAGAAGGAAATGGCAACCCACTCCACTGTTCTTGTCTGGTGAATCCCACGGAGAGAGGAGGCTGGTGGGCAATAGTCCATTGGGTTGCAAAGAGTCAAATATGATTGAAGAAACAGCATGCATGCTATACATTATACAATGCATAAAATGATAATATATAATCATGGTGTAGTGATCATATGGATGCTCTGGGCATGATTAGCTAATGTACTGTTGACCAACTGAATTTTTTCTTTGCCGCCTGCCCCTTTACAGTGATGAAGAAACATGATGGGCTGTGAGATTTTGTTGCTTTCCCACTTGAAAGAAGTAAAGATGCTGATAAACTTCTAAGTAGCATGGCTAAATATGTTACTAGGCTGATTCTTTGTCATTTTACAGTCATTTTTATGAACTTTACTAATATATGGAACCATCAGTTCAGTTCAGTTGCTCAGTCAAGTTCAACTCTTTGCGACCCCCATGGATTGCAGCACTCCAGGCTTCCCAATCCATCACCAACTCCTGGCAATTGCTCAAACTCATGTCCATCGAATCAATGATGCCATCCAACTATCTCATCTTCTGTTGTCCCCTTCTCCTCCCACCTTCGATCTTTCAGGGTCTTTTCCAGTGAGTCAGTTCTTCGCATGAGGTGGCCAAAGTATTGGAACTTCAGCTTCAGCATCAGTCCTTCCAATAAATATTCAGGACTGATTTCCTTTAGGATGGACTGGTTTGATATCCTTGCAGTCCAAGGGACTCTCAAGAATCTTCTCCAATACCACAGTTCAAAAGCATCAATTCTGTGGCACTTGGCTTTCTTTATAGTCCAACTCTCACAACCATTCATGACTACTGGAAAAGCCACAGTTTTGACTAGAGGGACCTTTGTTGGCAAAGTAATGCCTCTGCTTTTCAATATGCTGTCTAGGTTGGCCATAGCTGTTCTTCCAAGAAGCAAGCATCTTTTAATTTCATGGCTGCAGTCACCATCTGCAGTGATTTTGGAGCCCAAGAAAATAAAGTCTGTCAGTGTTTCCACTGTTTCCCCATCTATTTCCATGAAATGATGGGACTGGTTGCTATGACCTTATTTTTTTGAATGTTGAGTTTTAAGCCAGCTTTTTCACTCTCCTTTTTCACTTTCATCAGGAGGCTTTTTAGTTCTTTGCTTTCTGCTATTTGGAACCATAGACACACTGAATTTTATTTAAGAAATCATAGGGCTTCCCTGGTGGTTCAGATGGTAAAGAATTTGCCTGCAATTCAAGAGCCCTAGATTCAATCCTTGGATTGGGAAGATACCCTGGGGAAGGGAATGGCAACCCACTCCAGTATTCTTGCTTGGTGAATTCCAAGAACAGAGGAGTCTGGCTGACTACAGTCCATGGGGTCCCAAAGAGTTGGACAGAACTGCATGACTAACACTTTCACTTTAATCCCACAAGGTAGAAAAAAATATTTTCTTTATCTCTAGCTTCTCTTTCCCCATTGTATTTTATGTTTGTCAATATACAAAATTTTGAAAAAACTTCCCCTAATTTTTCTTTTTTCTCCCCGTTTATGCAAATTTCTTTAACTTTCAAATTCAAAACAGTCAGAAAGATGTATCTGAATATTTTATAATTCCTGATTATCTACATGTATGTTACAGTTATCTTTTATTAAGCAAAATCATCGTTTTGTTTTCAACTTGTTATTTCTCAAACTTTTAAAAGAAAATTTGAAGATTTAAAGTCTAATTAAAAATTTATGCCAATTGAATACACATGCAAATAATCATATGAATCTTAAGTTGAACTATTCATTTTATAGCATACTGAAACCTCTTAATAATCCTGTGCTTACTTAGTAAATATATTAAAAATGGCAGTTTCAGAAATATTTATAAACTACCCTTAAAATATGTTACACTAATGTGAAAATGACACTTTCTGGCACCATATAGTTATATGACAATTATCTTATATTTTCTCTAATATGAAGAGGCTTACACTATCAAGCTAAATGTTATGAGTTGAAACAAAAGAAAAAGAACATGTACAGTTTTTGACAGTGTCAGACTTTGTTTTTTTGGGCTCCAAAATCACTGCAGATGCTGATTGCAGCCATGAAATTAAAAGACGCTTGCTCCTTGGAAGGAAAGTTATGACCAACCTTGATAGTATATTAAAAAGCAGAGACATTACTTTGCCGACCAAGGTCCATCTAGTCAAGGCAATGGTTTTTCCCGTGGTCATGTATGGATATGAGAGTTGGACTGTGAAGAAAGCTGATCGCCGAAGAATCGATGCTTTTGAACTGTGGTGTTGGAGAAGACTCTTGAGAGTCCCTTATACTGCAAGGAGATCCAACCAGTCCATTCTAAAGGAGATCAATCCTGGATGTTCATTGGAGGGACTGATGCTAAAGCTGAAACTCCAATACTTTGGCCACCTCATAAGACGAGTTGACTCACTGGAAAAGACTCTGATGCTGGGAAAGGTTGGGGGCGGGAGGAGAAGGGGACGACGGAGAATGAGATGGCTGGATGGCATCACCGACTCTGTGGACATGAGTTTGAGTGTACTCCGGGAGTTGGTGATGGACAGGGAGGCCTGGCGTGCTGTGATTCATGGGGTCGCGGAGAGTCGTACACGACTGAGCGACTGAACTGAACTGAACTGAACAGTTTTTGAAGATCATAGTGGTTGAAACTAGTATCTTCCATTTTTTTTTTTTTTTTTAGTTTTAATTTTCACAGTGACACTTTAAAAAGTGGGTAGTTATATGGGATAAATTTCAGAGTAACTAATTTAAATACTACATGGATGAATTAGTGGTATACTTCTATTTATACAATTAGATTAAATATTGAATTTGCACACAGAGGCCATCAGCCATCATTTTAAGTCAGAAAAATTGCTCTTCACTAAACAGAACAGGCCACTTTTATAGAAAAATCTATTATATTTAATTCTGATGGCTTTAGCATACTTTAAGGAAATTCACGAAATATAATAATATTTTAAACAAGAAAAACACATGTAAAATAACTTTATAAGTCTGAAATTATTCAATTTTGCACACATGTTTTAGGTAATTCCATTACCCTCCTAATTAACATCTAGTCATAATTTAATTGGTGTGTTTGCTTCTTGTTAAAGTTCATTTGTTATTTTTTTAAAATATATTTACTGGGAACACATAATATGTCAGACTGTATTAAGCATTCATGGAAATTATAATTCAGTAAGGGAGTTAAAAATAATAAGGTAAGCAAGAAAGGAATACAGTATTGCCCAGTGTGAACAGTCCAAGAAGACAGAAGCAGTAACAGGCTCTGAAAACACTGGAGAGCTTATCCTAATTACAAAACTTAGAGAATACAGGTTAAAGGTTGAGGAAGGTGGAAGACAGAGAGATCTGGATCCCTTACCAAATAAGTTTTTAAATTTTATTGTTAATAGTTTGAACTCATTAAAATATCTCAGAGTTGTGGCAATAATACACTGGTGAAATTTAAAGCCACTGAATATGATGAAAGCAACAACTGGACCCAAATCCAGCTCAACTACTTATGAGGTGGATTTGATCCACAGAAATATTGCACTTCATGGGAAATAGATGGGAAAACAGTGGAAACAGTGTCAGACTTTATTTTTGGGGGCTCCAAAATCACTGTGGATGCTGATTGCAGCCATGAAATTAAAAGACACTTACTCCTTAGAAGGAAAGTTATGACCAACCTACATAGTATATTAAAAAGCAGAGACATTACTTTGCCAACCAAGGTCCGTCTAGTCAAGGCTATGGTTTTTCCAGTGGTCATGTACGGATGTGAGAGTTGGACTGTGAAGAAAGCTGATCGCCAAAGAATTGATGCTTTTGAACTGTGGTGTTGGAGAAGACTCTTGAGATTCCCTTGTACTGCAAGGAGATCCAACCAGTCCATTCTAGAGGAGATCAATCCTGGGTGTTCATTGGAAAGACTGATGATGAAGCTGAAACTCCAATACTTTGGCCACCTTATGCAACAAGTTGACTCACTGGAAAAGACTCGGATGCTGGGAGGGATTGGGGGTGGGAGGAGAAGGGGACAACAGAGAATGAGATGACTGGATGGCATCACCGACTCGATGGACATGAATTTGAGTGAACTCCTGGAGTTGGTGATGGACAGGGAGGCCTGACTTGCTGTGATTCATGGGGTTGCAAAGGGTCAGACATAACTGAGTGACGGAATTGAACTGAACTGACTGAATATTGCACTGAGACAGGAAAGAAATGTGTTCATTTCAGGGCAAGAAAACTATCTTGGTCTCTGATGTACAAAAATCATGAAAAAAAAATGTGAGGTACACAAAGAAGCAATAAAAACAACTGATTGATAAAATAGACCCCTAAGGAAAGCCCAGATATGGAATTGTGAAATAACTGAGAAATTCCTTCAAATTTCTGGGGAAAAGGTAGACAATTTTCAAAATTAAAATAAAGAAATTTAACTCAGAAGAAAGTAGTGGAGACAATCTGAAATAAAAGAAATGGTCTAAATAGTTGGAAGGAAGATAAATAAAGAAGAAAAATCAAAGTACACACTGGAAAAATAGGAAATAACAAGATGTTTATATACAACTATATTCATCATTACACTATTTTCATACATGAACTAAGGTACTTAGTGGTCCAAATGCTCCAGTTAAAAAGTAGAAGTTGTTGAATTAAAATAAAACTTAATTGTATGCTATTTGTAAGAAACTCACATTAAATGTGAAAGCACAAGGAAGTTAATGTTAAGAGACAAACACTTAAAAAAGTTGGAGTGGATAAATTAATTTCAGATAAAGAAGGCTTCAGAGGTAGGAGACAAATTCTGCATAAAGACAATTCTAAATGAGTATATATCTAACAACAGAGTTTCAAGGCTTCTGAAGCAAAACCTGATTGAAATGAAATGGAAAATAAAACAAAAATTCTAAAACTATAGTTTGGACCTATACAACTTTCTCTCAGTAACTGATGAACCAAGTGAAAAAAATTTAGCACAATTATAGAAGATTGAAATAAAACTAGCTGTTGTTTGAAAATCAATCAATGCAATTCATTATGTCTACACACAAGCTTACTTTAAAATGTATAGGTGGGAGGTGGGTTCCAAGACCATCCCCATGGAAAACAAATGCAAAAAAGCGAAATGGCTGTCTGAGGAGGCCTTACAAACAGCTGTGAAAAGAAGAGAAGCGAAAAGCAAAGGAGAAAAGTAAAGATATAAGAATCTGAATGCAGAGTTCCAAAGAATAGCAAGGAGAGATAAGAAAGCCTTCCTCAGTGATCAATGCAAAGAAATAGAGGAAAACAACAGAATAGGAAAAACAAGGGATCTCTTCAAGAAAATTAGAGATTCCAAGGGAACATTTCATGCAAAGATGGGCTCGATAAAGGAAAGAAATGGTATGGACCTAACAGAAGCAGAAGATATTAAGAAGAGGTGGCAAGAATACACAGAAGAACTGTACAAAAAAGATCTTCATGGCCAAGATAGTCACAATAACGTGATCACTGACCTAGAGCCAGACATCTTGGAATGTGAAGTCAAGTGAGCCTTAAAAAGCATCACTACGAGCAAAGCTAGTGGAGGTGATGGAATTCCAGTTGAGCTATTTCAAATCTTGAAAGATGATGCTGTGAAAGTGCTGCACTCAATATGACAGCAAATTTGGAAAACTCAGCAGTGGCCACAGGACTGGAAGAGGTCAGTCTTCATTCCAATCCCAAAGAAAGGCAATGCCAAAGAATGCTCAAACTACCACACAATTGCACTCATCTCACATGCTAGTAAAGTCATGCTCAAAATTCTCCAAGCCAGGCTTCAGCAATATGTGAACCGTGAACTCCCAGATGTTCAAGCAGGTTTTAGAAAAGGCAGAGGCACCAGAGATCAAATTACCAACATCCGCTGGATCATGGAGAAATCAAGAGAGTTCCAGAAAACCATCTATTTCTGCTTCATTGACTATGCCAAAGCCTTAGACTGTGTGGATCACAAGAAACTGTGGAACATTCTGAAAGAGATGGGAATACCAGACCACCTGACCTGTCTCTTGAGAAACCTGTATGCAGGTCAGGAAGCAACAGTCAGAACTGTACATGGAACAACAGACTGGTTCCAAATAGGAAAAGGAGTGTGTCAAGGCTGTATATTGTCACCTTGCTTATTTAACTTATATGCAGAGTACATCATGAGGAACGCTGGGCTGGAAGAAGCACAAGCTGGAATCAAGATTGCCGCGAGAAATATCAATAACCTCAGATATGCAGATGACACCACCCTTATGGCAGAAAGTGAAGAGGAACTAAAACGTCTCTTGATGAAAGTGAAAGAGGAGAGTGAAAAGGTTGGCTTGAAGCTCAACATTCAAAAAACAAAGATCATGGCATCTGGTCCCATCACTTCATGGGAAATAGATGGAAAAACAGTGGAAACAGTGTCAGACTTTATTTTTTTGGGCTCCAAAATCACTGCAGAGGCTGATTACAACCATGAAATTAAAAGACGCTTGCTCCTTGGAAGGAAAGTTATGACCAACCTTGATAGTATATTAAAAAGCAGAGACATTACTTTGCCAACAAAGGTCTGTCTAGTCAAGGCTATGTTTTTTCCCATGGTCATGTATGGATGTGAGAGTTGGACTGTGAAGAAAGCTGATCGCCGAAGAATTGATGCTTTTGAACTGTGGTGTTGGAGAAGACTCTTGAGATTCCCTTGTACTGCAAGGAGATCCAACCAGTCCATTCTAAAGGAGATCAATCCTGGGTGTTCATTGGAAGGACTGATGCTAAAGCTGAAACTGCAATACTTTGGCCACCTCATGCGACGAGTTGACTCACTGGAAAAGACTCTGATGCTAGGAAAGGTTGGGGGCGGGAAGAAAAGGGCACGACAGAGAATGAGATGGCTGGACAGCATCACCGACTCGACGGACATGAGTTTGAATGAACTCCGGGAGTTGGTGATGGACAAGGAGGCCTGGCGTGCTGTGATTCATGGGGTCGCGGAGAGTCGGACACGACTGATGGACTGAACTGAACACACAAGCTTACTTTAAAATGTATAGGTGGGAGGGGGGTTCAACATGGGGAACACATGTATACCCGGGGCGCATTCAAGTCAGTGTATGGCAAAACCAATAGAATAATGTAAAATAATTAGCCTCCAATTAAAATAAATAAATTTTTTAAAATTTTTTTTAAAAATTAAAAAAATAAAATGTATATGCTAAAAGGACCCAGAATGGGCAAGTAATGCTGAAAAAGAACTAATTATATAAATAAAATATACTTAATGTACTTAATTACATTCTTAGTGTGAGTCTGTAATAATCAAAATAATGTGGTTTGAGGGAGAGGGTATCTACACAGGTAAATGAAACAGAATAAATAGTTGATAGGTGGACCCCATAATCATAGGCCATTTACTGTTACAAAGAGAAAGAGGAATCAATTGAATAAGTCTTTTCTCCAATGGTGCTGTACTAAATAGTGGTCGATAAACCAATATAAAGAAGAAAAATTAGTACTATTTTGACTATTAACACATACCAAATAAATATTAACTTCAAATGGATAATAAACATAAATGTAGGAGTTAAAACTGTAATTCTTGTGGAGGAAATCATAGAAGAATATTTCTGTGATCATGCAATAATCAAATATGCATTAAGACACAAAAATCATAAAAATGATCAATTTACCTTCATCAAAATTAAAATCTTCTGGTTTTGAAAGATGCTGTTAAGCAAATGAATAGCAAAATGCATACTGAGGGAATATATTTGCAAAATGTGTATTTTACAACATACTTGTATTAGAAATATTTAAAAACCCTTACTACTCAATATGAGATAAAGAACCCACTTTATAAAATGAAGGAAAGATTTGATCAAACATTTCATTAAAGTAGAAGTATAAATAGCCAATAAGCATAGGAAAAGATTCTTAGCATATTAATCAACAGAAAAATGCAAATTAGAACAACAATATTATGACAATACTCATCAGAACAACAAAAATTAAGTCTAACACGACCATGCCCTGTCAAAAATGTGGAGCAATGTGGTACATTTTATATGGTTAGTGGGAGTGTAAAATTATACAAACACTTTGTAAAATCTTCAACAATTTCTTAGAAAGCAAGATATGCACTTACCACTCTGACAATCACATTCCTAGGTATAAAATGTGATACTACTTCAAATCAAAAATTAACTACTTATAAATGCAAAACCATGAATGATTCTCTAATGATTAATGCTAAATTAAAGAAGCCAGAAGCAAAATGATACATTATGTATGAGTCCATTTATATGACTTCCTGGAACAGGCAAAATCTAAGCTATAGAAAACAAACTAGTAGTTTTTGGAAGAGACAACTAATTGCCAAATGCCATGAGAAAATTTAAGGAGCTTAAAGCTCAGTTGTGACCGACTCTTTGCGACCCTGTGAATCACAGCACGCCAGGCCTCCCTGTCCATCACCAACTCCCAGAGTTCAATCAAACTCATGTCCTTCGAGTCGGTGATGCCATCCAGCCATCTCATTCTCTGTCGTCCCCTTCTCCTCCCGTCCCCAATCCTTCCCAGCTTCAGAGTCTTTTCCAGTGAGTCAACTCTTCGCATGAGGTGGCCAAAGTATTGGAGTTTCAGCTGAACTGAACTGAAGAAATAGTCTGTAGCTTATTTTGGCAGTAAAGTGGCTTTATTTATTTACGCAGATTCATAGAACTGTGTGCTTTAAAACAGGGAATTCACTGCATTTAATTTGAACCTAAGTATAACTCAGTTAAAAGAAGATCTACCCTTTTGGGCTTCCCTGGTGGTCCAGTGGTTAAGAATCCGCTTGCCAATCCAGGGGACATGGGTTCAATCACTAATTTGAGAAGATTCCACATGCCGCAGAGCAACTAAGTCCACAAACCACAGCTACTGAGCCCATTGCTGCAACTACTGAAGCCCATGTGATGCAACTACAGAAGCCCATGTGCCTAGAGCCCATGCTCTGCAACAAGAGAAGCCACCACAATCAGAAGCCAGTGAACTGCAAAAAAGCCCCCACTTGCAGCAACTAGAGAAAACATGTGTGTAGCAATGAAGACCCAGTGCAGTCAAAAATAAATAAATAAACCTTTAAAAAAAAAAGCTCCCCTTTTATTCTACTGGTCTTTCTACTTGCAACCAACAGTAGCCAAAACCTGGAAGCCACTGTCATTACTGCTGCCTTGAATTTATTTGGTGATGGCTTTGGGATATGAGGGTAGGGGATGTGGGTCAGTAGTGCAACTAAAAACAGAGTGATCTATGTTGAATAATTGTTGCTTTTAAAGCTTTAAAATTAAAGGCTTTGAGGGCTTTTAATTAAAATTACAGGCCAAGAATCTCTGTACTTAATTAGATTGTAGCTCTCATTAAGGGAAGAACTCATTTTTGTTTACATGTTTTTTTTCTTTTTTGGTCTTTCTAAAAATATTCCTATAGATTAATAAAGTAGCATGTGTTTAATAAATGTTTCATTAAATGAATGGAGGAGTGGTGTGAATGAATGCATTTAAGAATTATAATCACAGATGAATCAAGACTGTTAGAAATGAATGTTTCAAAAGACTGGTATGGTCTACAAGAGAAAGTTGATTTGAATACTTTAGTGACTGTGTTTCAGTAGTTTTCAGTTGCTGGGATAGAAAGAGATGCAATTCCACACTTTACTACAGATTTTGCAAATGTCTGAGGATGTTTTAGGTTGTAACAATGATTAAGGAGTGCCACTGACATTCAATGACTGTGGGCCAGATATCATGTTTTCCTGCAGTGCCTGTGACAGTTTTGTGTAATTAAATATCACCATGTGTCTTGCTTTGACTTTAGAATGTCACATCGGTGAAGCACATCTTTATAATTATTTTAGCTTAGAGATGATTTCATTTTATATATAAACAGAAAAGCTTTCTGCATAGTTTTAGGCACCATAAGCTTTCCAAGGATGCAAACACCATGTAAATTGAGAGAAAGTGTAATTTGTTTCATTGGAACTTTACTGAGAAGTATTCACTACCTCAAATAATATTTTAGTGCTGTGAATGTTGAGATGCAGTTAAAAAGTGTCTGTGTAAGAATGCATTCATGGTTATTGCATTTACAGTGATACATTCTGTAAGTGTGAGCATCTGTGATCTTCATCATAATTTCTTGTGGAGTCTTGTCCAACATGTACGTATCAAAATACAATTCTTTTATAAATATTTTTTTTTCTTTTCTCCTAAAGGAGAAATAAAATAAATATTGTAATTTGGGCTTAAGATGACATATGTAGACAAGCTTAAATTTATACATTTGCTCTTGGCCTAAATCTGATGTTGTAGTTGTTTTCAAAGTTGTGTCTGGCTCTTTGAGACCCCATAAACTATAGCTCACTAGGTTCCTCTGTCCATGGGATTTCCCAGGCAAGAATACTGGAGTTGTATAAGGAAATACTGCCATTTCCTTTTCCAGGGGCTCTTCCCGAACCAGGGATTGAACTGTGTCTCCTGCTGTAGCAGGCAGATCTGATGCAACTGAGAGCAATCTGTGGGTTATCATTGAGTTGCTTAATATTTCTCTTCCATGTATACATATAGCACAAATCCAGTCATACCACATTTATTATTTTAGTTTTAATATGCTTTTAAATATTTTCCCATTTTAATGGTAATTTAATTGACAAATATAACTGTAAGTTATTTTAACTATACACATGATGATTTGATATATGTATACATTGTAGAAAGAATCACCCCCATCAAGTTAATTAACACATCCATGAACTTACATGTTTCCTTTTTCTGTGTGAGAATATTTAAGTTCTATTCTCTTAACAAATTTCACTTATACACTATAATATTAGCAATTATAATCTCCAATTATACACTAGATTCTCTGACCTTAGCCATATTGTAACTGAAAGTTTATGCTTTCTTATTTTAATTTTTAATCTGAAATAGTCTCCATCCACATCAAGTATGTTATTTGTCATATTTAATTGTAAAAATGGTAAGTAGCAAGAAGAGCACTTTTCTAAAGAAATTAAGCCACACTTTTCAAGTAAATTTGATTTATAATTCAGATGTCCTTAAAGATATTAGAATATTTAATGTCTAAATTTTAACAATAGGAAAGTCTTCTGAGTCAGGTAATATAAGAAAGAAAAATGATGATAAAGGAAAAATATGAAAAAAAAGACAGTGAAGAAGAAATCAAGCAGATGAGCTATTGATCTAGTATAGTGTAAATAGAACATAATGAATAATAGAGGAATACAGCAATACGTGAGCGTAAAGTTGCTTCAGTCATGTCTGACTCTTTGTGACTCCATTTATATAGCCTGCTAGGCTCCTCAATCCATGGGATTCTCTAGGCAAGAGCACTGGAGTGGGTTGCCATGCACTCCTTCAGAGGATCTTCCCCACCCTGGGATTAAACCAGTATCTTTTATATCTCCTATATTGGCAGGTGGGTTCCTTACCACTAGCACCACCTGGGAAGCCCTAGTAGAGCACCACATATGGTAAATTTCAAACTTTCAACTAAATAAAAGTCCTTCTTTATATCATTTTTCCTTTACTTTCTAAAATCTTTTTTGCTACCTGTTATGGACTAAACTCGGAGAAGGTAATGGTACCCCACTCTAGTACTCTTGCCTGGAAAATGCCATGGACGGAGGAGCCTGGTAGGCTGCAGTCCATGGGGTCGCTAAGAGTCGGACATGACTGAGAGACTTCACTTTCACTTTTCACTTTCATGCATTGGAGAAGGTAATGGCAACCCACTCCAGTGTTCTTATCTGGAGGATCTCAGGGATGGGGGAGCCTGGTGGGCTGCCATCTATGGTCTCGCACAGAGTCGGACACGACTGAAGTGACTTAGCAGCAGCATGGACTAAACGCTCTTCAGAATTATATTTTGAAATCCTAACCTCAAATGTGATTATATTTGGGGATAGGGCTTTTAGGAGATAATTAAGTTTAAATGAGCTTGTAAGAATGGTGTCCTTATCCCATTGGAATGGTCTCCTTTTAAGAAGACTCAGAAACCCCAAGTCTCTCTCCCTGTCTGCCCACACAGAGAAAATGCCATGTGAGATCACAGCACAAAGCAACTGTCAGTAAACAAGGAAGAGTTTCCTCATTAGAATACAAACTCTTTAGCATCTTGATCTTGGACTTCTGGCAGGCAGAAGTCTGAGAAAATAAATTTCTGTTGCTTACACCACCCAGTCAATGGTATTTTGCGAAGGTATCCCTAGCGGACCAATATCCTACCTATTGTCCCCACTAACCATTTTCAGCTCACAGGACAGAGCTTATAGTCCCTTTTACTTAGTCATATATTCCCAGACATATTCTCTATATTAGATATTATTTAAGTTACTAGGGGTATAGCAGTGTATTATACCTATAAAAATTTCAACCTCATAGAACTTACACTCTAGTAGGAAAGAGAAAAGAAAATAGATCAACAATTTCACAATTATAGAATTGATAATTGCTAGGACAATCATGATAAACAGCAAGATGGAAATAATAGTAGGGATTGCTACTCTGAAGAGTCAGAGAGTCCTTTCTGAGAAGACAACTGGATCCAAACATGAATGAAGGGAGCAAGATTAGCATGTGACTGTGGAGTGGAAGAGGATACATAGCAAGTGCAAAAGCCTCGAGGTGGTAATAGGCTTGGTATAGCAGAAGAATCACCCAAAGGCTGGAGTCTTGGACCTCTGTGACCAAGTGAGAGAGTAAGAAGGGAGAGTTTCAGGCTTTGGTAAGAACTTTGAGGAGAGTGTTGGAAGATGCATGAGTATGGTCTGTTAGAATTTTAAAGGGATATTTGGGCAATGATTTGAATAATTGAATTTAAGGAGAATGAAGGAAAAAATAGGGTGTTATTAATAAGAAACAATCATCCTTTATGTTTTCATTCTTAATTCTTCAACAGTGGCGTGTGAGGGCTAGCTCACCAAAGGTTGCAGTTGAAGAATAAAAAGAAATAAGAAGAAAAATAGACAGCATGGATTAATTCTCAAGTTAATGTAAACTCTTTTCCAGGAGTCGCATGAAGTGAATTAACCCATAAACAAGTTTACTTCAATCCCTCAAAGGTTTAGGGAGGCCAGCCTCAAAAGAGTGATGAAATTAAATCTGTATTCTGCTAAGGTACTGTGATTATAAAATCTGTAGTTGTATGTATCCAGTTTAAAAAATACAGCCGAGAGAGACGCCCGGCTCCGGCGGCGCAGACGCGAGAGAGAGACGCCCGACTCCGGCGGCGCAGACGCGAGAGAGAGACGCCCGGCTCCGGCGGCGCAGACGCGAGAGAGAGACGCCCGGCTCCGGCGGCGCAGACGCGAGAGAGAGACGCCCGGCTCCGGCGGCGCAGACGCGAGAGAGAGAGACGCCCGGCTCCGGCGGCGCAGACGCGAGAGAGAGACGCCCGGCTCCGGCGGCGCAGACGCGAGAGAGAGACGCCGGGCTCCGGCTGCGCAGACGCGAGAGAGAGACGCCCGGCTCCGGCGGCGGAGACGCGAGAGACGCCCGGCTCTGGCGCAACCGACCACGTGCAGAATCGTGGCTGAGAGGAGCTACCCCGCGCCCAAGGTTAGGGCGGTGGCGGAGAGGAGCTGTACCACGTCCAGGAGGCGGTGGCTGCTTGGGCACCGGAGGGCTGAGAGGAGCTGCTCCACATTCAAAGCAGGAGGGGCGGCCTTGAGGAGATACCCCTCATCCAAGGTAAGGTACAGCAGCTGCGCCTTGCTGGAGCAGCTGTGAAGAGATACTCCACGACCAAGTGGAATATCAGAATCCAGTGTTCTGGGGAGGAAGGAACAAGATGGCGGAGGGATGAGACGGCGAGACCACTCTCTCCCCCACAAATTCATCAAAGGAACATTTGAGCGCGGAGTAAAGGTCACAAAACAACTTATGAATACTGGCAGAGGACATCAGGCTCCCAGAAAAGCAGCCTATTGTCTTCTAAAGGAGAGAGAAGAAATCCAGCTCCACCCACCAGAACACCGAAACATGCTTCCCTAACCAGGGAACCCAGGCAGGTCAGGTGGTCTGGGATTCCCATCTCTTTCAGAATGTTCCACAGTTTATTGTGATCCACACAGTCAAAGGCTTTGGCATAGTCAATGAAGCAGAAATAGATATTTTTCTGAAACTCTCTTGCTTTCTCCATGATCCAGCGGATGTTGGCAATTTGATCTCTGGTGCCTCTGCCTTTTCTAAAACCTGCTTGAACATCTGGGAGTTCACGGTTTATATACTGCTGAAGCCTGGCTTGGAGAATTTTGAGCATGACTTTACTAGCGTGTGAGATGAGTGCAATTGTGCGGTAGTTTGAGCATTCTTTGGCATTCCCTTTCTTTGGGATTGGAATGAAGACTGACCTCTTCCAGTCCTGTGGCCACTGCTGAGTTTTCCAAATCTGCTGGCATATTGAGTGCAGCACTTTCACAGCATCATCTTTCAAGACTTGAAATAGCTCAACTGGAATTCCATCACCTCCACTAGCTTTGTTCCTAGTGATGCTTTCTAAGGCCCACTTGACTTCACATTCCAAGATGTCTGGCTCTAGGTCAGTGAATGCAGGTCAGGAAGCAACAGTTAGAACCAGTCATGGAACAACAGACTGGTTCCAAATAGGAAAAGGTGTACGTCAAGGTTGTATATTGTCACCTTGCTTATTTAACTTATATGCAGAGTACATCATGAGGAACGCTGGGCTGGAAGAAGCACAAGCTGGAATCAAGATTGCTGGGAGAAATATCAATAACCTCAGATATGCAGATGACACTACCCTTATGGCAGAAAGTGAAGAGGAACTCAAAAGCCTCTTGATGAAAGTGAAAGAGGAGAGTGAAAAGGTTGGCTTGAAGCTCAACATTCAGAAAACAAAGATCATGGCATCTGGTCCCATCACTTCATGGGAAATAGATGGAAAAACAGTGGAAACAGTGTCAGACTTTGTTTTTTTGGGCTCCAAAATCACTGCAGATGCTGATTGCAGCCATGAAATTAAAAGACGCTTGCTCCTTGGAAGGAAAGTTATGACCAACCTTGATAGTATATTAAAAAGCAGAGACATTACTTTGCCGACCAAGGTCCGTCTAGTCAAGGCAATGGTTTTTCCCGTGGTCATGTATGGATGTGAGAGTTGGACTGTGAAGAAAGCTGATCGCCGAAGAATCGATGCTTTTGAACTGTGGTGTTGGAGAAGACTCTTGAGAGTCCCTTATACTGCAAGGAGATCCAACCAGTCCATTCTAAAGGAGATCAATCCTGGATGTTCATTGGAGGGACTGATGCTAAAGCTGAAACTCCAGTACTTTGGCCACCTCATGAGACGAGTTGACTCACTGGAAAAGACTCTGATGCTGGGAAAGGTTGGGGGCGGGAGGAGAAGGGGACGACGGAGAATGAGATGGCTGGATGGCATCACCGATTCTGTGGACATGAGTTTGAGTGCACTCCGGGAGTTGGTGATGGACAGGGAGGCCTGGCGTGCTGTGATTCATGGGGTCGCGGAGAGTCGGACACGACTGAGCGACTGAACTGAACTGAACTGAGTAATATTACTATTATAATAATATCATTAATACATATGGTATGACCTGCCTCTTGAGAAACCTGTATGCAGGTCAGGAAGCAACTGTTAGAACTGGACATGGAACAACAGACTCGTTCCAAATAGGAAAAGGTGTACGTCAAGGTTGTATATTGTCACCTTGCTTATTTAACTTATATGCAGAGTACATCATGAGGAATGCTGGGCTGGAAGAAGCACAAGCTGGAATCAAGATTGCTGGGAGAAATATCAATAACCTCAGGTATGCAGATGACACTACCCTTATGGCAGAAAGTGAAGAGGAACTCAAAATCCTCTTGATGAAAGTGAAAGAGGAGAGTGAAAAGGTTGGCTTGAAGCTCAACATTCAGAAAACAAAGATCATGGCATCTGGTCCCATCACTTCATGGCAAATAGATGGAAAAACAGTGGAAACAGTGTCAGACTTTGTTTTTTTGGGCTCCAAAATCACTGCAGATGCTGATTGCAGCCATGAAATTAAAAGACGCTTGCTCCTTGGAAGGAAAGTTATGACCAACCTTGATAATATATTAAAAAGCAGAGACATTACTTTGCCAACCAAGGTCTGTCTAGTCAAGGCAATGGTTTTTCCCGTGGTCATGTATGGATGTGAGAGTTGGACTGTGAAGAAGGCTGATCGCCGAAGAATCGATGCTTTTGAACTGTGGTGTCGGAGAAGACTCTTGAGAGTCCCTTATACTACAAGGAGATCCAACCAGTCCATTCTAAAGGAGATCAATCCTGGATGTTCATTGGAGGGACTGATGCTAAAGCTGAAACTGCAATACTTTGGCCACCTCATGCGACGAGTTGACTCACTGGAAAAGACTCTGATGCTGGGAAAGGTTGGGGGCGGGAGGAGAAGGGGACGACGGAGAATGAGATGGCTGGATGGCATCACCGACTCTGTGGACATGAGTTTGAGTGTACTCCGGGAGTTGGTGATGGACAGGGAGGCCTGGCGTGCTGTGGTTCATGGGGTCGCGGAGAGTCGGACACGACAGAGCGACTGAACTGAACTGAACCAGGGAACCCGGACAAGTCACCCGTCCAACCCCACACACAGCGAAGAAACTACATAATAAAGAGAACTCCACAAACTGCAAGAAGAGGGAAAGGCCACCCCAAGCAAAGCAATATAAGCAAGATGAAGAGACAGAGAAATACCCAGCAAGTAAAGGAACAAGATAATTGCCCACCAACACAAACAAAAGAAGATATAGGGAATTTACCTGATAAAGAATTTCAAATTTTGATGGTGAAAATGATTCAAAATCTTGAAAGCAAAATGGAGTTACAGATAATTAACCTGGGGAAAAGGATTGAGAAGATGGAAGAAAGATTTAATAAGGACTTAGAAGAAATAAAAAAGAGTCAATATACAATGAATAATGCAATAGATGAGATCAGAAACACTCTGGAAGGAACAAACAGTAGAACAACAGAGGCAGAAGACAGGATAAGCGAACTAGAAGATAGAATTGTAGAAATAAATGAAACAGAGAGGAAAAAAGAAAAACGAATTAAAAGAAATGAGGACAATATTAGAGACCTCTGGGACAATGTTAAACGCTCCAACATTCGAATCATAGGAGTCCCAGAAGATGAAGACAAAAAGAAAGACCATGAGAGAATACTTGAGGAGATAATAGTTGAAAACTTCCCTAAAATAGGGAAAGAAATAGTCACCCAAGTCCAAGAAACCCAGAGAGTCCCCAACAGGATAAACCCAAGGCGAAATACTCCGAGACACATATTAATCAAATTAACAAAGATCAAACACAAAGAACAAATATTAAAAGCAGCAAGGGAAAAGCAGCAAATAACACACAAGGGGATTCCCATAAGGATAATAGCTGATCTTTCAACAGAAACTCTTCAGGCCAGAAGGGAGTGGCAAGACATACTTAAAGTGATGAAAGAAAATACCCTACAGCCCAGATTACTATACCCAGCAAGGATCTCATTCAAATATGAAGGAGAAATCAAAAGCTTTACAGACAAGCAAAAGCTGAGGGAATTTAGCATCACCAAACCAGCTCTCCAACAAATGCTAAAGGATCTTCTATAGACAGGAAACCCAGAAAGAGTGTATAAACTTGATCCCAAAGCAACAAAGAAAATGGCTACGGGATCGTACTTATCAATAATTACCTTAAACGTAAATGGGTTGAAATTTTCAAAAAGGCTAGGAAACAATTCTCATAGCCATCAATAGTTCAGTGTTGAGTTCATGAATAGTTTTTAAAGTTTGGGACAAACTGTAGTATTTGCTATTTGAAGTACTATTTGTAATTGGCATATTTTGATGTAACATTGGCCTTCATTTCCAACTTAAAACGCCTAAAAATGCCTAACAGGTTTTTAGATTTGTGAATTTTAGTTGAAATGTATTTTACAATGTTACTAAACCTGCAGAAATATTTAAATATTTCAGAGAACTTATTCACTGTACATTTAATTTATTTTATTTATAAAAGTTATGAACTGTAGAAAGTTTAACTTGTTGGGTCAAATGCTTGTTGCTTCAAATGCTTGTTGCATTTGAAGTGCTAGTTACAAGAAAATCAAATACCTTCTAATGTATAAATGCTGTTAAGTTTTTAAAGTACTCTGGAGTATAAGTAAGTTTGTTTAAAGAAATTTAGTCTGTTCAACTTGAATCAGCTCTGTCAAACATTAATTAAAAGCCTCATTAAAAAAAATAAAATAAAATAAATCACACAAAAAAATAAATTAAAAAAAATATGAATGGAAAAAAAAAAAAAGATGGCAAAGGACTCTTGCAGATGTGATTAAGGTTACTAATAAACTGAGTGTGAATTAATCAAAAGGGAGATTATCCGAGTGCATCTAATCACAGATTTCTTCAGTTTGGATCTAGAAGTCAGAGACAGAAGTCAGGGGATTTGAAGTAGGAGAAACCTTTAGAAGGGGCCACATGGTTAGGAACTGTGAGTGGCCTCTAGGAACAGCAGTGGATCCTGGCCAACAGCAAATGACAAATGAGGACCTCTACCCTACAACTTCAAGGAACTAATATCTGCCAACATCAGCATGAACTTGAAAGAGACCCTCAAGCTCCAAAAGGTAACATAACCCTACCAGCGCTGTGATTTCAACCCTCCCAGAGCTTGCAGATCCTGAACACAGTGCCCATATTAACGACCTGCAGAGAGCAGCAGTGGAGACACAGACGTTGAGAATAGACTTGTGGACACGGCTGTGGTGGGGAGAAGGAGAGGGTGGGAGGTGTGGAGAAAGTCAATGGAAACATGGATTTCCACATGTAAAATAGATAGCCAGTGGGAATTTGCTGTACGACTCAGAGAACTGAAACTAGGGCTCTGTCACAACCTAGAAGGCTGTGATGGGGAGGCAGGTGAAAGGGATGTTCAAATGGGAGGGGACATGGGTAAACCTATGGTTAATTCATGTTGATGTTTGGTAGAAACCAGTGCGATACTGCAAAGCAGTTATCTTTCAATTAAAAATAAATAAATCAAACAAGAAAAATAAATAAATAAATAAAAATAAATAAATACATGAATACACCTAAAAAAAAATAGAAATAATTCAGTAAGTCATGTTGTACAGCAGGCTCTTATTAGTTATCTATTTTATATATAATACTGTTTATAGTTAGTCTCAATCTCCCAGTTTATCCCTCTTACTTTACCCCCTGGTAACCATAAGTTTGTTTCCTACATCTGTGATTCTACTTCTGTTTTGTAAATAAGTTCATTTGCATCTTTTTTTTAAGATGCCCCATGTAAGTGATAAATATGATATATGTCTTTCTCTGTCTGCCTTACTTCACTCAGTATGACAATCTCTGGATCAGGGCACTCTACTCAATAGTCTGTAATGGTCAATACGGGAAAAAGAACCTAAAAAAAAAAAAAAAAGAGAGAGGGAATATGTATATATATAACTGATTCACTTTGCTGTACACCTGAAACTGACACAACATTGTAAATCAGACACCAATAAAAAAGATTAAGTAAAATAAAATAAAATAAAAAATACAGCCGCATATTTCAATAGACTTTGGCTATTCATGGGAAAAAGTCAGTTATATAAGGTTTTAGCAATTTTTACAGTCATATGAAGTGCAATCAACTGATTTAGGCTAATATCATATAAGAAATTTCATCTTGGAAAACGAAATAGCATCCTGTTCTACAAACAACTAGGAAGAAGCAGTATCTTTTGTATGTAATATCAGTTCAGTTCAGTTCAGTCGCTCAGTCGTGTCCGACTCTCCGCGACCCCATGAATCACAGCACGCCAGGCCTCCCTGTCCATCACCAACCCCCGGAGTACACTCAAATTCATGTCCACAGAGTCGGTGATGCCATCCAGCCATCTCATTCTCCGTCGTCCCCTTCTCCTCCCGCCCCCAACCTTTCCCAGCATCAGAGTCTTTTCCAGTGAGTCAACTCGTCGCATGAGGTGGCCAAAGTATTGCAGTTTCAGCTTAAGCATCAGTCCCTCCAATGAACATCCAGGATTGATCTCCTTTAGAATGGACTGGTTGGATCTCCTTGTAGTATAAGGGACTCTCAAGAGTCTTCTCCAACACCACAGTTCAAAAGCATCGATTCTTCGGCGATCAGCCTTCTTCACAGTCTTATGTTCATGTGTTGTGTGTGTGTGCGTGTGTGATTCTAAAGGAATTCTTTTCATATAATGAAAAGAAATATTTGCATTCATGTGACCTGGAAAGGAAATAGCAAACCACTCTAGTATTCTTGCCAGGAAAATCAGATGAACAGAGGAGTCTGGCAGGCTATATAGTCCATAGGGTTATATCTGACTAAAAGACTAAACAAAAACAACCACCTAGAATATATACTACTGAAGTAACTATTAGTCAATTAAATGTAATGAAGCATAGCCATTTTTATGGCTGTATTGTATTCAATGATTAAGCAATTGTGTCTAAATGACACAATAATGCCAATATTTCCAAAATCAAGTCCATTGCTATTTCTTGAAAAACTTCTTCATTAATTGTCTTGATAGTTCATATTTTGCCAGGTCAAAAATTATGAGAGATGTAGTATTTTATTAATAATAATAGTCAATATTCTTTCTGGCTTTGCCTGAATCTACCAAATTTCCTGAATTATATTCAACCTCTAAGCACTGTTCATATGTACTACAATATGTAATTATATTTCTTTCCTCTTTCCCTACCATCATTGATCACACGCATCACTCTTGTTTCTGATGCAAAACTCTTCATTATCCAATAGGTTTCAACAGTGTTTGCATTAGAAACTTCTATCCATCAAAACCTTATGGGACTTTAACTCACGGTCTCTCCATGTTGTCCCAGTCCCCAGTTGGAAACTTAAAAACACTGGTGTTTGGACACTTTTCTTCCAGAGGCTTTCTCTGTTTGGAGAAAACTGGGCTACTGGAGCCTCTAAATAGTTAACATCATCCACTATATTGTGTGTGGGTATGGGTGTGTGCTCAGTTGTGTCCCACTCTTTGAGATCAACAGGACTGTAGCCTACAGGCTCCTCTGTCTATGGAATTTTCCAGGCAAGAAAACTAGAGAGGGTTGCCATTTCCTACTCCAAGGGATTCCTGACCCAAAAGCTGCATCTCTGGTGTCTCCTGCACTGGCAGGTGGATTCTTTACCACTAGCGCCTTCCCTTGTATCTCAGTTGGTAAAGAATCTGCGTGCAGTGCAAGAGACCCGGGTTCGATCCCTGGCTTAGGAAGATCCCCTGGAGAAGGAAATGGCAACCCATTCCAGTTCCCTTGCCTGGAAAATCTCATGGACAGAGGAGCCTGGTGGGCTGCAGTCCACGGGGTCGCAAAGAGTCGGGCACGACTTAGCGACTAACACTAGCACCACCTTGGAAGCCCTCTGTTGTATCCAAATGCAAACTATTCCCTCTTTATGTTTAAATATGATGGGCCAAGCTTCTGTACATCAATTCTGGTAGAATGAATTTCTTACTGTGAAAATATTCAGTCTTCATATCTCTGAATGAGTCAAAATGATTCAAATATAGCCCAAAATGAGTCAAAATGGTTGAATCTCAAACATGCATATCACCCCAAATTATAAATCTAAGAATCCAGGATTCCTAGGTAAGTTCAGTTCAGTCGCTCAGTCGTATCTGACTCTTTGTGACCCCATGGTCTGCAGCACTCCTGGCTTCCCTGTCCTTCATCAACTCCTGGAGCTTGCTCAAACTCATGTCTATCAAGTTGGTGATACCATCCAACCATTTCATCCTCTGTAGTCCCCTTCTCTTCCTGCCTTCAATCCTTCCCAGTATCAGGATCTTTTCCAGTGAGTCAGTTCTTCAAATCAGGTTGCCAAATTATTGGAGCTTCAGCTTCAGCATCAGTCCTTCCAGTGAATATTCAGGACTGATTTCCTTTAGGATGAACTGGTTTGATCTCCTTGTAGTCCAAAGGACTCTCAAGAGTCTTCTCCAACACCACAGTTCAAAAGCATCAGCTCTTGAGCAATCAGCTTTCCTTACAGCCAACTCTCATGTCCATACATGACTACTGGAAAAGCTATAGCTTTGACTAGAGGGACCTTTGTCAGCAATGTCTCTGTATTTTAATATGCTGTTTAAGTTGGTCACAGCTTTTCTTCCAAGAAACAAGTGTCTTTTAATTTCATGGCTGCAGTCACCATCTGCAGTGATTTTGGAGCCCCCAAAAATAAAGTCTGTCACTGTTTCCACTGTTTTCCCATCTATTTGCCATGAAGTGATGGGACCAGCTGCCATGATCTTCATTTTCTAAATGTTGAGTTTTAAGCCAGCTTTTTCACTCTCCTCTTTCAGTTTCATCAAAAGGTTCTTTAGCTCTTTGCTTTCTGCCATAAGGGTGGTGTCATCTGCGTATCTGAGGTTATTGATGTTTTACCGGCAATCTTGATTTCAACTTGTGCTTCATCCAGTCCATCATTTCTCATAATGTACTCTGCTGTTGCTGCTAAGTCGACAGCAGAGTCGACTCAGCATGTCCGACTTCAGTCATGTCATGTCTGACTCTGTGCGGCCCCATAGATGGCAGCCAACCAGGCTCCCCTGTCCCTGGGATTCTCAAGGCAAGAACAGTAGAGTGGGTTACCATTTCCTTCTCCAATACATGAAAGATGATGTACTCTGCATATAAGTTAAATATGTAAGGTGCCAGTACATAGCCTTGATGTACTCCTTTCCTGACTTGGAACCAGTCTGTTGTTTCGTGTCCAGTTCTAACTGTTGTTTCTTGACCTGCATACAGATTTATCATGAAGCTGATAAGATGGTCTGGTATTACCATCTCTTTAAGAATTTTCTACAGTTTGTTGTGATCCACACAGTCAAAGGCTTTGGCATAGTCAATAAAGCAGAAGTAGATGTTTTTCTGGAACTCCCTTGCTTTTTCAATGATCCAATGGATGTTGACAGTTTGATCTCTGGTTCCTTTGCCTTTTCTAAATCCAACTTGAACATTTGGAAGTTCACATTCATGTACTACTGAACCCTTGTTTGGAGAATTTTGAGCATTGTTTTGCTAGTATGTGAGATAAGTGCAATTGTACGGTAGTCTGATCATTCTTTGGCATTGCCTTTCTTTGGGATTGAAATGAAAAGTGACATTTTCCAGTCCTGTGGCCACTGCTGAGTTTTCCAAATTTTCTGGAAAATTGAGTGTAATACTTTCACAGCATCATCTTTTAGGATTTGAAATAGCTCAACTGGAATTCCATGACCTCCACTAGATTTGCTCCTAGTGATGCCCCTTAAGGCCCACGTGACTTTGCAAGATAAAGTGGTTTACCTAGGCAAACCCCATAAATGAGAGGATTATGGAGGCTGCTATGACAAAGTCCTGACTAATAAGACAGGAATGTCAGTTTAAGGAGGAGATTCTGGAAACATGTACTTTTTCTAAAGTGAAACAATATAACAATAGCTAACATTCACTGGGTTTATCATATATGAGTATAATTTGTGGAACTGTTACAGCTATCTATTTCCACAAAGGCACCCTCCGCCTCTTTCCTGAAGATGGCAGTGAAGAGAAACGGGAAGTACCTGGGACAGCAATAAGCAAGCTGGGTATTGAAGCTCAGAGCTAGTATTGCTCTTAGTTCTCCCAATGCTACCATGAAATGGGAATATATATAATTAATAACAGAAGCAGGTAACATACTAAAAAAGCTATTTTTATTTATTAATATTTGTTTAAAAAGTCATTAATTGAGCATAAGCTCTATGGTACAACAGCTAGTCTCAAAGAGCTTTGGGTATGGTGAAAGTGAAAAAGTGAAAATTAGTCACACAGATGTGTCTGACTCTGTGATTCCATGGACTTCAGCCTGTCCCACTCCTCTGTCTATGAAGTTCTTCAGGCGAGAGTACTGGAATTCGTTGCCATTCCCTTCTCCAGGGGATATTCCCAGCCTGGGGATTGAATCCGGGTCTCCTGCATTGCAGGCACATTCTTTACCAACTGAGCCACTAGGAAAGCCTAAGTAAAAGACGCTCAGTTGTATCCCACTCTTAACCCTAAGGACTATACAGTTCATGGAATTCTCCAAGCCAGAATACTGGAGTGGGTAGCCTTTCCCTTTTCCAGGAGATCTTCCCAACCCAGGGATCAAACCCAGGTCTCTGACTTGCTGGCAGATTCTTTACCAGCTGAGCCACAAGGGAAGCCCAAGAATACTGGAATGAGTAGCCTGTCCCTTCTCCAGCGGAACTTTCTGACCCAGGAATCAAACCAGATTCTCCTGCATTGTAGATGGATTCTTTACCACCAGAGCAGTTATCAGGGAAGCCTTGGGTATGGTAGAATGTGTTAATATGTATCTTAAAGAAACTGAGTAGCTAAGAAATCAAGGATTTAAACAATTATAGTTCCGATTGCCTGCTTACAGACAAATCTAATCAGAATTGAAGAAAATTGTAATATAATATATTTTCTGTCCCAGATAGAAAGAACCTAATATTTGCATGTAATTTATTTAGCTCTCTGTCTTCCATATTGGTTTCTACAAATTCCAATTTTTGGAATCTATTTTGTTATTTTTTACATTTCCAGTAGTTCCCCTAATAACTTATCAATAGTAGACATTAATAAACATCTAATAAATGAAGAGTGAATAAAATTCTTGAATGTGAATTAGTAAAAAGAAAATAAAACATAACTACTAAAACTTAATTCAATACTTAAATTGGAGAAAAATAGATTATTTCTATTTACTTATTAACAAGGAGTTTATGTGATCAGGATGAAATATACATTATACTCTTTTGAGCTTCTTTTTAAAAGCCGTATTTAAATTTCATTACCAAATCTTTTTAAAGATAATTTATTTATAAATGAAGTAGCAGCTTTCCTGTTTTCAACAAAACCAATATTTCATATCTATTCTTACATTGTTCTAATGATATGCTTTTTTAAACCCACATTTGACTGGTAAAATTTGTAATCTTACAGTTTTATTTCATAAAATGAGCTTACTAAAAATTTAATAGTGCATAATTAATATCAAAATTCTTTTGCAAATCAATATATGGTTGAAATATTTTTTAATTTTGCAGATGATGGTGATTTGCAAATTTCAATTAGTGAGCTCAGAGTAAAATGTCCCTTGATAGTTAAGTCAAATTTCAGTGGTTATATTATACCTGGCATCTATGCAGACATTCTTGGCATTGATGTAAAATCTGCCATTGCAATCTAGACATTCTTCCTTTGTTTTCTCTGAGAATTGGCTTGTTCTTATTTTTTGCCATCATCCCAATGAGACATTTGGAGAAATTGCCAGATGGCTCATCCTGTGAAGAACTCTATGTAATCAGGAAGAATTTTGAAATAAAGCAAGCCTTGGCAGAAACCAGTTAGCAGAACTCATTATTATTGCTGTTGTTTGACGATCTGTTGTCCTGTTCTGAAGGCGAAAATGCAATAGCTGAAAACCCAGAATTCCACAGAATTAGATGCCATAACTTTATTTTATTTTATGAGAAACTTTACTAATTAACTTATATAAAACAAGATTAGCACATAGATAAAGGAAATAGCATAGATAACAAAGAAGAAGGCTTTCAAATTATCTCTAGGTTCACTACTTTATTTATGAAGGAAATCAGTCATCAGAAAATCTGATTATTGAATAGTCACCACTATTTTTGTGTCATTTAGTATCATTGTATCATTTTGTATGTAGGACCTAATTTCACCTAATTATTTACCATATCAAATACAAACTCTGAAACTTGAGCTGTTTCTTTTTTATATTCATTCTGTTTCAACTCCTAACACACCCTTATCTCTTCTCTCGATCTGATATATCTTCTTTTTCCCCACCACCATATTTTGCTTAGCTGGAACATACTTTCTGCTTAATGCCCAAATATTATGCTTACTTCATAATTAACTTTTCTATTAAGTCTTTAAAACACACAGCCACCAAAAATGACTATGTTTTGCCTCAGAATTCTTTACATAATTGTGTATATACTATACAACATTTGCTAATACTCTATCTTAAAACAACCCTCAACAATTTTTACAATCTAAATTGGAAAAGAATTTGATAAACAATAGATACATGTATATGGATAACTAATTACTTTGCTGTATACCTGAAACTAACACAATATTGTTAATCAACTATACTCCAACGTAAAATAAAAGTTAGAATTAAACAACTTTTAACTGGAGAAGTTTTCCTATCTGCCTCCCCAAAGGCAAGGGAGATTGGATATTTATGGAATAAGCAAGATATACTTAAGTGGAAAAGATGATTGGAGGGAGGGAAAAAGTGAGGTAATAGTTGTCCACACAGATGCATCTCAGCTCCATGCCTCTGCATTTTCAGAATGAATTCTCTTAGCATTATCTGAGGGTGGAGTTTTCAAGCTCTCGAAGTCAAAAAGCTATTTACAACCTGTATGCAGGTCAGGAAGCAACAGTTAGAACTGGACATGGAACAATAGACTGGTTCCAAATGGGAAAAGGAGTGTGTCAAGGTTGTATATTGTCACCCTGCTTATTTAACTTATATGCAGAGTACATCATGAGAAATGCTGGGCTGGAGGAAGCACAAGCTGGAATCAAGATTGCCGGGAGAAATATCAATAACCTCAGATATGCAGATGACACTACCCTTATGGCAGAAAGTGAAGAGGAACTAAAAAGCCTCTTGATGAATGTGAAGGAGGAGAGTGAAAAGGTTGGCTTGAAGCTCAACATTCAGAAAACAAAGATCATGGCATCTGGTCCCATCACTTCATGGGAAATAGATGGAAAAACAGTGGAGACAGTGTCAGACTTTACTTTTTTGGGCTCCAAAATCACTGCAGATGCTGATTGCAGCCATGAAATTAAAAGACGCTTACTCCTTGGAAGGAAAGTTATGAGCAACCTAGATAGCATATTGAAAATCAGAGACATTACTTTGCCAACCAAGGTCTGTCTACTCAAGGCTATGGTTTTTCCAATGGTCATATATGGATGTGAGAGTTGGACTGTGAAGAAAGCTGATTGCTGAAGAATTGATGCTTTTGAACTGTGGTGCTGAAGAAGACTCTTGAGAGTCCCTTGGACTGCAAGGAGATCCAACCAGTCCATTCTAAAGGAGATCAATCCTGGGTGTTCATTGGAAGGACTGATGCTGAAACTGAAAGTCCAATACTTTGGCCAACTCATGCGAAGAGCTGACTCACTGGAAAAGACTCTGATGCTGGGAGGGATTGGGGGCGGGAGGAGACCGAGACGACAGAGAATGATATGGCTGGATGGCATCACCGACTCGATGGACATGAGTTTGAGTGAACTCTGGGAGTTGGTGATGGACAGGGAGGCCTGGCGTGCTGTGATTCATGGGGTCGCAAAGAGTCGGACACGACTGAGTGACTGAACTGACTGACTGACTGATACAAGTCCCCAGATCCAAAGGCAAAGGAGAAGAACAGGCAAAGCACTAGGAGGGGCAAAATCATATTTAGAATCAAGTCCCTTAGCCACCAGAGATGCTCAGAGTGCTCCAACAAACCTTGTGTGCACCAGGACCCAGAGACTCCACAGAGGCTGAGCGAGATTGTATTTGAGTGTCTCCCGTGAAGGTACTGGTCAGCAGTGGCCTGCTGCAGGGGCACAGACTCTGGGTGCAGCAGACCTGGGTATGGCAGAAGCCCTCTTGGAGGAGGTCGCCAATAACCCCACCAGAAAGCCGCCAGAACTGACACAGGACTGCGGAAACAGACTCTTGGAGGGCACAAACAGAACCTTGTGTACTCCAGGACCCAGGAGAAAGGAGCAGTGATCACAAAAGCGACTGACCCAGACTTGCCTGTGAGTGTCCAGGAGTCTCTGGTAGAGGCATGGGTCGATGGTGGCCTGCTGCAGTGCTGGGGGCACTGATGACAGCAGTGCATGCATGGGACCTTTTGAAGGAGGTCACCCTTATCTTCATTACTTCCACCATAGTTTGGCCTCAGGTCAAACAACAGGGAGGGGCAAAGCCCCACCCATCAATGGAAAATTGGATTAAAGATTTACTGAGCAGGGCCCTGCCCATCAGAACAAGATCCAATTTCCCCCTCAGTCAGTCTCTCCCATCAGGAAGATTCCATAAGCCTCTTATCCTCCATCAGAGGGCAGGCATAATGAAAACCACAATCACAGAAAACTAACCAAATTGACCACATGGACCACAGCCTTGTCTAACTCAATGAAACTATGAGCCACACTGTGTTCAGTTCAGTTCAGTTCAGTTCAGTCGCTTAGTCATGTCCGACTCTTTGCGACCCCATGAACCACAGCACGCCAGGCCTCCCTGTCCATCACCAACTCCCGGAGTTCACTCAAACTCATGTCCATCGAGTCGGTGATGCCATCCAGCCATCTCATTCTCTGTCACCCCCGTCTCCTCCTACCCCCAATCCCTCCTAGCATCAGACTCTTTTTTCAGTGACTTCTTTTTATTTTATTTTTTTTTGTAATTAATTTATTTTTTTATTGGAGGCAAATTATTTTACAATATTATATTGGTTGGTTTTGCCATACATTGACATGAATTCGCCCCGGGTTTACATAAGTTCCCCCTCCTGAACACCCCTCCCACCTCCCTCCTCCCTTTATCCTCCCTCTATCCTCCCTCTGGGTCATCCCCGCATGCCAGCCCTGAGCATCCTATAACATGCATTGACCCTGAACTAGTGATTCATTTCACATATGACAACATACGTGTTTCAATGACATTCTCCCAAATCATCCCACCCTCACCCTCTCCCACAGAGTCCCAAAGACTGATCTATACATCTGTGTCTCTTTTGCTGTCTCGTATACAGGGTTATCATTTGCATCTTTCTAAATTCCATATATATGCGTTAGTATGCTGTATTGGTGTTTTTCTTTCTGTCTTTCTTCACTCTGTGTAATAGGCTCCAGTTTCATCCACCTCATTAGAACTGATTCAAATGTATTCTTTTTAATGGCTGAATAATACTCCATTGTGTATATGTACCAAAGCTTTCTTATCCATTCTTCTGCAGATGGACATCTAGGTTGCTTCCATGTCCTGGCTATTATAAACAGTGCTGCGATGAACATTGGAGTACATGTGTCTCTTTCAATTCTGGTTTCCTCGGTGTGTATGCCCAGGAGTGCGATCGCTGGATCATATGGCAGTTCTATTTCCAGTTTTTTGAGGAATCTCCACACTGTTCTCCATAGTGGCTGTACTAGTTTGCATTCCCACCAACAATGTAAGAGGGTTCCTTTCTCTCCACATCCTCTCCAGCATTTATTGCATGTAGACTTTTGGATAGCAGCCATTCTGACAGGTGTGAAGTGGTATCTCATTGTCGTTTTGATTTGCATCTCTCTGATTATGAGGGATGTTGAGCATTTTTTCATGTGTTTGTTAGCCATCTGTATGTCTTCTTTGGAGAAATGTCTGTTTAGTTCTTTTGCCCATTTTTTGATTGGGTCATTTATTTTTCTGGAATTGAGCTGCAGGAGCTGCTTGTGTATTTTGGAGATTAATCCTTTATCAGTTGCTTCATTTGCTATTATTTTCTCCCATTCTGAAGGCTGTCTTTTCACCTTGCTTATAGTCTCCTTTGCTGTGCAGAAGATTTTGATTTTAATTAGGTCCCATTTGTTTATTTTTGCTTTTATTTCCAATATTCTGGGAGGTGGGTCATGGAGAATCTTGCTGTGATTTATGTCGGAGAGTGTTTTGTCTACGTTCTCCTCTAGGAGATTTATAGTTTCTGGTCTTACATTTAGCTCTCTAATCCATTTTGAGTTTATTTAGGTGTATGGTGTTAGAAAGTGTTCTAGTTTCATTCTTTTACAAGTGGCTGACCAGTTTTCCCAGCACCACTTGTTAAAGAGACTGTCTTTTCTCCATTGTATATTCTTGCCTACTTTGTAAAAGATGAGGTGTCCATAGGTGAGTGGATTTATCTCTGGGCTTCCTATTTTGTTCCACTGATCTATATTTCTGTCTTTATGCCAGTACCATACTGTCTTGATGACTGTGGCTTTGTAGTAGAGCCTGAAGTCCGGCAGGTTAATTCCCCCAGTTCCATTTTTCTTCCTCAAGATTGCTTTGGCTATTCGAGGTTTTTTGTATTTCCATAAAAATTGTGAGACTATTTGTTCTAGTTCTGTGAAAAATATCGTTGGTAGCTTGATAGGGATTGCATTGAATGTATAAATTACTTTGGGTAGTATACTCATTTTTACAATATTTATTCTTCCAATCCATGAGCATGGTATATTTCTCCATCTATTAGTGTCCTCTTTGATTGCTTTCAGTAGTGTTTTATAGTTTTCTATGTACAAGTCTTTTGTTTCCTTAGGTAGATATATTCCTAAGTATTTAATTCTTTTCGTTGCAACAGTGAATGGAATAGTTTCCTTAATTTCTCTTTCTATTTTCTCATTATTAGTGTATAGGAATGCAAGGGATTTCTGTGTGTTGATTTTATATCCTGCAACTTTACTGTAATCATTGATTAGCTCTAGTAGTTTTCTGGTAGAGTCTCTAGGGTTTTCTGTGTAGAGGATCATGTCATCAGCGAACAGTGAAAGTTTTACTTCTTCTTTTCCAATTTGTATTCCTTTTATGTCTTTTTCTGCTCTGATTGCTGTGGCCAAAACTTCCAGAACTATGTTGAATAGTAGTGGTGAGAGTGGGCACCCTTGTCTTGTTCCTGACTTTAGGGGAAATGCTTTCAGTTTTTCACCATTGAGGATAATATTTGCTGTGGGTTTGTCATATATAGCTTTTATTAGGTTGAAGTATGTCCCTTCTATTCCCACTTTCTGGAGGGTTTTTATCATAAATGGATGTTGTATTTTGTCAAAGGCTTTCTCTGCATCTATTGAGATAATCATATGATTTTTATTTTTCAGTTTGTTAATGTGGTGTATTACGTTGATTGATTTGCGGAATCCTTGCATTCCTGGGATAAAGCCCACTTGGTCATGATGTATGATCTTCTTAATATGTTGTTGGATTCTGATTGCTAGAATTTTGTTAAGGATTTTTGCATCTATCTTCATCAGTGATATTGGCCTGTAGTTTTCTTTTTTTGTGGGGTCTTTACCAGGTTTTGGGATTAGGGTGATGGTGGCCTCATAGAATGAGTTTGGAAGTTTCCCTTCCTCAGCAATTTTCTGGAAGAGTTTGAGTAGAATAGGTGTTAGCTCTTCTCTAAATTTTTGGTAGAATTCAGCTGTGAAGCCGTCTGGACCTGGGCTTTTGTTTGCTGGAAGATTCCTGATTACAGCCTCTTGTTCCGTGCTTGTGATGGGTCTGTTCAAATTTTCTATTTCTTCCTGGTTCAGTTTTGGAAAGTTGTACTTTTCTAGGAATTTGTCCATTTCTTCCAGGTTATTCATTTTATTGCCATATAATTGCTGATAGTATTCTCTAATAATCCTTTGTATTTCTGTGTTGTCAGTTGTGATCTCTCCATTTTCATTTCTAATTTTATTGATTTGGTTCTTCTCCCTTTGTTTCTTGATAAGTCTGGCTAGCGGTTTGTCAATTTTATTTACCTTCTCAAAGAACCAGCTTTTGGCTTTGTTGATTTTTGCTATGGTCTCTTTTGCTTCTTTTGCATTTATCTCTGCCCTAATTTTTACAATTTCTTTCCTTCTACTGACCCTGGGGTTCTTCATTTCTTCCTTTTCTAGTTGCTTTAGATGTAGAGTTAGGTTATTTAGTTGACTTTTTTCTTGTTTCTTGAGGTGTGCCTGTATTGCTATGAACTTCCCCCTTAGCACTGCTTTTACAGTGTCCCAGAGGTTTTGGGTTGTTGTGTTTTCATTTTCATTCATTTCTATGCATATTTTGATTTCTCTTTTGATTTCTTCTATGATTTGTTCATTATTCAGCAGCGTGTTGTTCAGCCTCCATATGTTGGCATTTTTAATAGTTTTTCTCTTGTAATTGAGATCTCTGCATTGTGGTCAGAAAAGATGCATGGAATGATTTCAACTTTTTTGAATTTACCAAGGCTAGATTTATGGCCCAGGATGTGATCTATCCTGGAAAAGGTTCCGAGTGCGCTTGAGAAAAAGGTGAAATTCATTGTTTTGGGGTGAAATGTCCTATAGATATCTATTAGGTCTAACTGGTCTATTGTATCATTTGAAGTTTGTGTTTCCTTGTTAATTTTCTGTTTAGTTGATCTATCCATAGATGTAAGTGGGGTATTAAAATCTCCCACTATTATTGCATTATTGTTAATTTCCCCTTTCATACTTGTTAGTAATTGTCTTACATATTGTGGTGCTCCTATGTTGGGTGCATAAATATTTATAATTGTTATATCTTCTTCTTGGATTGATCCTTTGATCATTATGTAGTTTCCTTCTTTGTCTCTTTTCACAGCCTTTGTTTTAAAGTCTATTTTATCTGATATGAGTATTGCTACTCCTGCTTTCTTTTGGTCTCTCTTTGCATGGAATATCTTTTTCCAGCCTTCACTTTCAGTCTGTGTGTGTCCCTCGTTTTGACGTGGGTCTCTTGCAGACAACATATATGGGGGTCTTGTTTTTGTATCCATTCAGCCAGCCTTTGTCTTTTGGTTGGGGCATTCAACCCATTTACGTTTAAGGTAATTATTGATAAGTACGATCCCGTAGCCATTTTCTTTATTGCTTTGGGTTCGAGTTTATACACTCTTTCTATGTTTCCTGTCTAGAAAAGATCCTTTAGCATTTGTTGGAGAGCTGGTTTGGTAATGCTGAATTCTCTCAGCTTTTGCTTGTCTGTAAAGCTTTTGATTTCTCCTTCATATTTGAATGAGATCCTTGCTGGGTACAGTAGTCTGGGCTGTAGGTTATTTTCTTTCATCACTTTAAGTATGTCTTGCCATTCCCTCCTGGCCTGAAGAGTTTCTGTTGATAGATCTGCTGTTATCCTTATGGGAATCCCCTTGTGTGTTATTTGCTGCTTTTCCCTTGCTGCTTTTAATATTTGTTCTTTGTGTTTGATCTTTGTTAATTTGATTAATATGTGTCTAGGAGTATTTCACCTTGGGTTTATCCTGTTGGGGACTCTCTGGGTTTCTTGGACTTGGGTCATTATTTCTTTCCCTATTTCAGGGAAGTTTTCAACTATTATCTCCTCAAGTATTCTTTCATGGTCTTTCTTTTTGTCTTCTTCTTTTGGGATTCCTATGATTCGAATGTTGGAGCGTTTAACATTGTCCCAGAGGTCTCTAATATTGTTCTCATTTCTTTTAATTTGTTTTTCTTTTTTCCTCTCTGTTTCATTTATTTCTACAATTCTATCTTCTAACTCACTTATCCTGTCTTCTGCCTCTGTTATTCTACTGTTTGTTCCTTCCAGAGTGTTTCTGATCTCATCTATTGCATTATTCATTGTATATTGACTCTTTTTTATTTCCTCTAAGTCCTTATTAAATCTTTCTTCCATCTTCTCAATCTTTTTCTCCAGGTTATTTATCTGTAACTCCATTTTGCTTTCAAGATTTTGAATCATTTTCACCATCAAAATTCGAAATTCTTTATCAGATAGATTCCCTATATCTTCCTCTTTTGTTTGTGTTGATGGGCATTTATTTTGTTCCTTTACTTGCTGGGTATTTCTCTGCCTCTTCATCTTGCTTATAATGCTTTGCTTGGGGTGGCCTTTCCCTCTTCTGGCCGTTTGTGGAGTTCTCTTTATTATGTAGTTTCCTCGCTGTGTGTGGGGTTGGACAGGTGACTTGTCAAGGTTCCCTGGTTATGGAAGCTTCTGTCGGTTGTCTGGTGTGTGGAGCTTGATTTGTTCTCTCTGGAGTGCAATGAAGTGTCCAGTAATGAGTTATGAGATGTCAGTGGGTTTGGAGTGACTTTGGGCAGCCTGTATATTGAAGCTCAGGGCTAGTTTCCTGTGTTACTGGAGAATTTGCGTGGTATGTCTTGCTCTGGAACTTGTTGACCCTTGGGTGGTGCTTGGTTTTAGTGTAGGTATGGAGACGTATGATGAGCTCGTATCGATTATTGTTCCCTGGAGTCAGGAGTTCTCTGGTGTTCTCAGGATTCGGGCTTAAGCCTCTTGCCTCTGGTTTTTGGTCTTATTCTTGGAGTAGCCTCTAGACGTCTCTATCTGTCATTTTCAAGGTGGTTCCCTCTGTTTTAGCTTCTGTTTGTTGGCCTCTTCAGTGTCTAATTTCCTCCCTGATACTAGGGGGTGGGTGGACACTTTTTAAGGCTCAGTTGTTCAGTCCTGTTCTGGGAAGGGAGGAACGCTGCAGACTAATATCTCTGGCGTCTGTGGGGAGTGCTCGCAGCATCTCGGCCACATTGGGTTTGCCCCCGCTCACAGCACGTATGCTGTCCCAGTCTACACTGCACAGGCTCTAGGTTGCTCTGCCGGGAACTGTCCGAGGCCGGTGCCGGGTTGTATGCACTTCCCAGGTCTGAGTGGCTCAAGTTCAGGTTCTCAGGTACTCCACAAAGGCGCAGACTTGGTTGGGCCTGCGTTTTGTGCCTTCCCTGGTCCGAGCAGTTCAGGGGGCCAGGTGTTTGGCGAGCGCTGTCTCTGCGACTTATCGCCTCCCCAGTCCCCGCCACTCAGTTTTCTGGGTGTACAACCGGCGCACCTTCTCAGGGGGATATCGACCGGCCCGAGCCCAAGAAGTCCTGATTAGCAACAAGCCTGTCTGCAGTTTGTATCAGATGCCTTTCTGAGGCCGCGGTTGCCTGCTCCAGCTCTGGCTGTGCTCCCTGCCTGTCTCGGTGGGGGATGGGGGATGGGCCGACCGCAGCCGGCTCGCTCTGCTCAGTCCTTTATTCTGTGAGCGGGGCTGGCCGAGTCTTAGGTTAGAGCTTTCCGCCTTTTCGTGGGGAAGCTATCCCACAGTCTGCTTTGCTCTCCCTAGTTCTCTCAAATTGTTCTCGTGGCATTCAAGCCCAGTCCTCTCTCTAAGCAGTTCAGCCGGCTCCTCCCTGCCCAGCCCCCGCTTGCTAATGGCGTATGCAGGCGTCTGCGCTGCTTCTCCGCTGGGAGTTACCGTTTGGTGGGTAATCTGTGGGTTTTTAAAAAATCTTAAAAAAAAAAAGAGGGTTATGTGGCCCTCTGATCTTCCAAGGCTCACCACAGATTCGCCAGTGAAAGTGCTTCCTGGTGTTTGGAAACTTCTCTCTTTTTAAAGCCTCCCTTCCCGGGACGGAGCTCCGTCCTTACTTCTTTTGTCTCTCTTTTTATCTTTTATGTTTTTTCCTACCTCCTTTTGAAGACAATGGGCTGCTTTTCTGGGTGCCTGACGTCCTCTGCCAGCATTCAGAAGTTGTTTTGTGGACTTTACTCCGCTTTCAAATGTTCTTTTGGTGAATTTGTGAAGGAGAGAGTGGTCTCGCCATCCTATTCCTCCGCCATCTTGTTCCTCGGGCTGCATCAGACTCTTTTCCAGTGAGTCAACTCATTGCGTGAGGTGGCCAAAGTATTGGAGTTTCAGCTTTAGCATAAGTCCTTCCAATGAACACCCAGGATTGAACTCCTTTAGAATGGACTACCCTGTGTAGGGCCACCCAAAACAGATGGGTCATGGTGAAGCATTCTGATAAAACGTGATCCACTGGAGAAGGGAATGGCAAACCACTTCAGAATTCTTGCCTTGAGAAACCCATGATCAGCATGAAAAGGCAAAACGACAGGACACTGAAAGATGAACTCCCTGGTTAGCAGGTGCCCAATATACCACTGGAAATCAGTGAAGAAAAAACTCCAGATAGAATGAAGAGAAAGAGCTAAAGCAAAATCAACACCCAGTTGTAGATACGATTGTTGATGGAAGTAAAGACCAATGCTGTTAAAAGCAATATTGCATAGGAACCTGGAATGTTAGGCCCATGAATCAAGGTAAATTAGAAGTAGTCACACAGGAGATGGCAAGAGTGAACGTTAACATTTTAGGAATCAGTGAAATAAATGAACTAGAATGGGTGAATTTAACTCAAATGACCATTATATCAACACTGTGGGAAAGAATCCCTTAGAAGAAATGGAGTAGTGTTCACAGTAAACAAAAGAGTTTTAAATACAGTACTTGGATGCAATCTCAAAAACGACAGAATGATTGATCTCTGTTCATTTCCATGGCAAGCCACACAAAATCATGGTAATCCAAGTCTATGCCCTGACCAGTAATACTGAAGAAGCTGAAGTTGAACAACTCTATGAAGAACTAACACCCAAAAAAGATGTCCTTTTCATTATCGGGGACTGGAATGCAAAAGAAGAATGTGTAGAGATACCTTTGGTCACGGGCAAACTTGCCCTTGGAGTACAAAATGAAACAGGGCAAAGGCTGACAGAGTATTGCCAAAAGAATGCACTGGTCATAGCAAGCACCCTCTTCCAACAACACAAGAGAAGACACTACACATGGATATCACCATATGGTCAATACCAAAATCAGATTTATTATGTACTTTGCAGCCAAAGATGGAGAAACTCTATACAGTCAGCAAAAACAAGACCAGGAGCTGACTGTGGTTCAGATCATGGACTCCTTATTGCCAAATTCAGACTTAAGATGAAGCAAGCAGGGAAAGCCACTAGGCCACTCAGATATGACCTAAATCAAATCCCTTTGGATTATACAGTAGAAGTGACAAATAGATTCAAGGGATTCGATCTGATAGACGGAGTGCCCGAGGAACTATGGACAGAGGTTCATGACATTGTACAGGAAGTAGTGATCAAAACCATCCTCAAGAAAAAGAAATACAAAAAGGCAAAATGGTTTTCTGAGGAGGCCTTACAAATAGTCAAGAAAAGAAGTTAAAGGCAAAGGAGAAAAGGAAAGATAAACCCATTTGAATGCAGAGTTCCAAAGAATAGCAAGGAGAGATAAGAAAGGCTTCCTTAGTGATCAATGCAAAGAAATAGAGGAAAACAATAGAATGGGAAGGACTAGAGATCTGTTCAAGAAAATGAGATGCCAAGGGAACATTTCATGCCAAGATGAGCACAATAAAGGACAGAAATGGTATGGATCTTACAGAAGCAGAAGATATTAAGAACAGGTGGCAAGAATACACAGAAGAACTATACAATAAAGATCTTAATGACCCAGATAACCATGATGGTGTGATCATTCACCTACAGCCAGACATCCTGGTATGCAAAGTCAAGTGGGTCTTAAGAAGCATCACTATGAACAAGGCTAGTGGAGGAGATGGAATTCCAGTTGAGCGATTTCAAATCCTAAAAGATGCTACTGTGAAAGTACTTCACTCAGTATGCCAGAAAATTTGGAAATCTCAGCAGGGGCAACAGGACTGGAAAAGGTCAGTTTTCATTCTAATCCCAAAGAAAGGCAATTCTCATTAATGTCCAAACTACCACACAATTGCACTCATTCACACCCTAGCAAAGTAATGCTCAAATTTCTCCAAGCCAGACTTCAACGGTATGTGAACCGTGAACTTCCAGATGTTCAAGCTAGATTTAGAAAAGGCGGAGAAACCAGAGATCAAATTGCCAACATATGTTGGATCATCAAAAAAGCAAAGGAGTTCCAGAAAAACATCTACTTCTGCTTCATTGACTATGCGAAAGCCTTTCACTGTGTGGATCACAATGAAACCATGGAAAATTCTGAAAGAGATGGAAATATCAGACCGCCTGACCTGCCTCTTGAGAAATCTGTATGCAGGTCAAGAAACAAGTTAGAACTGGGCATGAAACTACAGACTGGTTCCAAATCAGGAAAGGAGTATGTCAAGGCTGTATATTGTTGCCCTGCTTATTTAACTTATAGGCAGACTGAATGAAGCACAATCTGGAATCAAGATTGCTGGGAGAAATATAAATAACCTCAGATATGCAGATTACACCCTTAGGGCAGTAAGCAAAGAACTAAAGAGTATCTTGGTGAAAGTGAAAGAAGAGAGTGAAAAAATTGGCTTAAAACTCAACATTCAGAAAATGAAGATCATGGCATCCAGTCTCATCGCCGCCGCCACCGCCGCCGAATCGCCTCAGTCGTGCCCGACTCTGCACGACCCCATAGACGGCAGCCGACCAGGCTCCGCTGTCCCTGGCACTCTCCAGGCAAGAACACTGGAGTGGGTTGCCATTTCCTTCTCCAATGTGTGAAAGTGAAAAGTGAAAGAGGAGTTGCTCAGTCGTGTCCGACTAGTAGCGACCCCATGGACTGCAGCCCACCAGGCTCCTCCGTCCATGCGATTTTCTAGGCAAGAGTACTGGAGTGGCTTGCCATTGCCTTCTCCGCCAGTCTCATCACTTCATGGCAAATAGATGGGGAAACTGGAAACAGTGACAGACTTTCCCTTTCTGTTCTCCAAAATCACTGCAGATGGTAACTGCAGCCATGAAATTAAAAGACACTTGCTCCTTGGAAGAGAAGTTATGACCAACCAGTTAGCATATTAAAAAGCAGAGACATACTTTGCCAACAAGGTACTTCTAGTCAAAGCTATGGTTTTTCCAGTAATCATGTATGGATGGGAGAGTTGGTCTTTAAAGAAAGCTGAGCACCAAAGAATTGAAGCTCTTGGAGAAGACTCTTGAGAATCCCTTGGACTGCAAGGAGATCCAGCTAGTCAACACTAAAGGAAATCAGTCCTGAATATTCATTGGAAGGACTGATCCTGAAGCTGAAGTTCCAATACTTTGGCCACCTGATCCGAAGAACTGACTCACAGGAGAAGACCCTGATAATGGGGAAGATTGAAGGCGGGAGGGGAAGGGGACGACAGAGGATGAAATTCTTGGATGGCATCTCTGACTGGATGGTCATGAGTTTGAGTAAGGTCTGGGAGTTGATGATGGACATGAAAAATGGGCGTGCTGCAAACCATGGGGTCCCAAAGAGTCAGATAAGCCTGAGAATAAAGTGAACTGAACTGATACAGGTCCAGTCTTAGCACTGGAGGTCGAAACCAGACCCCAGGCAGTTTTCAGCGAGTAAAAGCTGACTCCAAGTTTCTGGCAGTGTGAAACTAAGTTATACAATTAAAGAGGGGGAGAAAAAGAAAGGGAAAAAATACTAATGTGAAATTAGTCAATGAAGGCTATTAAGAAGCAAAGGGATTTTAACAAGCTGATCCCTTGTCTCTAATTCTGTAAGGCAAGTTCAAGAATTTCTATTAGTTAACACCTTATGTTAACTCCATGGGTCATAGTTTCACTGGAAGAGTATAGGAAAATTACTTGCTTCCTGATGATACCTACTAAAAAGATGTCTTTGAAGAAAATAAACATTTTGCTTTTTGTTACTTTGTTTTCATTTTTTGTTCTTGAAAAACGTTTAAGTCCTTGAACTGATTAATTTTAATATCAGAGATTAGACCATTACAAGAAAAACAATATTTTTAATGTCACATAATTATATGAAAAAAAGAATTAAAAATATAAAGACTTCTTTGGAATGTTATTTCGTTAGAAATTATACCAGTTTTTTTTTTGTTTGTTTGTTTTTTACCAAAAATGCATAAAGTTTTGGCAGGTATGGAGTATATATTTATACTTTGGTGAATATAAAGTACATATTATACAAGCATAAAGCATATAAAGTATATATTAGCAATGTCCCCTATGTCTTGATTTTCAACTATGTGAACCACTCATTTAATGTGTTAAATTGCTGTCATTCTTTTGAAATAAACTCCTTGCCAGATCAGAGATCTTGAGTAAGGTCATCTACAAAACCACTATTAACAGAAATAACTGCATGCTTAATCTTTGAAGTGAAATTCAGAAAAATGTGCTGAGCATTACAAGCTATAGTTTTATTTTTAATATTTGATTCATCTAGACATCTTAAATTCAGTTTTTTTCCTGCGATAATTAATTTTTATCAAAGATTTAGCAAATATTTTGTTTGTATGAAGCAAAGTATTTTGTATGTTTTTATCTATTTTGCATAAAACAACATACAGTAAATATAATCTATCAAAATGATATTTGTATTTTCTTTCCTATAAATATGCATTCCTTTGAATGATGCATTCTGATGAAAAATCAGGCACATTTATATTTCTAATTGCTGAGTTTTATTTTATCATACAGTAGAAAGAAAAAATAATTCTTTATAGCACAAATCACACAAATGCATAAACATCATGTTAAAATAGAATTCAACATATTTTTATCTGTATTGTATTGAATCATTTGAAAATATCTACAGTCGGCAGATATAGAATTTGCATCTTATCTGAGTTTGAAACAAAATTATTGCTAGCTTGTTTAATTTAATTTTCTTAGATGAAATATCCCTTATAGTTATTTTGAGAAAAATTATTTTCCAAAATGGATACATATTTCCTGAGTTGGCTCAATTTGCTAGGCACAAGTCACATTTTGTTGGACTATATTGGAGCAGATTATTAGGTATTATTATTATTATATTAGAGGTCTAAAATATAGACTATGTCTTCAAATTATTATCTACCATTTATATATTTATTTATTGCTTACTTATTTACTCAGTCACCTTGCTTATTTAACTTATATGCAGAGTACATCATGAGGAACGCTGGGCTGGAAGAAGCACAAACTGGAATCAAGATTGCTGGGAGAAATATCAATAACCTCAGATATGCAGATGATACTACCCTTATGGCAGAAAGTGAAGAGGAACTCAAAAGCCTCTGGATGAAAGTGAAAGAGGAGAGTGAAAAGGTTGGCTTGAAGCTCAACATTCAGAAAACAAAGATCATGGCATCTGGTCCCATCACTTCATGGGAAATAGATGTAAAAACAGTGGAGACAGTGTCAGACTTTATTTTTGGGGGCTCCTACATCACTGCAGATGCTGATTGCAGCCAGGAAATTAAAAGATGCTTACTCCTTGGAAGGAAAGTTATGACCAACCTTGATAGTATATTACTTTGCCAACCAAGGTCTGTCTACTCAAGGCTATGGTTTTTCCCGTGGTCATGTATGGATGTGAGAGTTGGACTGTGAAGAAAGCTGATCGCTGAAGAATTGATGCTTTTGAACTGCGGTGTTGGAGAAGACTCTTGAGAGTCCCTTGGACTGCAAGGAGATCCAACCAGTCCTTTCTAAGGGAGATCAATCCTGGGTGTTCATTGGAAGGACTGATGTTAAAGCTGAAACTGCAATACTTTGGCCACCTCATGCGACGAGTTGACTCACTGGAAAAGACTCTGATGCTGGGAGTGATTGGGGGCAAGAGGAGAAGGGGACAACAGAGAATAAGATGGCTGGATGTCATCACCATGAGTTTGAGTGAACTCCAGGAGTTGATGATGGACAGGGAGGCCCGGCATGCTGTGATTCACGAGGTCGCGGAGAGTCAGACACGACTGAGCGACTAAACTGAACTGAACTGAACTGATTCACTCAGCTATGTCCAACTCTTTGCAACTCTTTGGACTGTAGCCCTTCCAGGCTCTGATACATTTATTAACTAAGTGAATATGTGTTATATGGGCATAATATTCCATGCTACGCCTTCAAGTAATTTGCACCATATTGAAGGAAGTACAACTTGTGTCAATAACATGATGTTATCTAAGTCTGACAATTCTTATTTGATATATAAACCCAAATGAAATTGTGACCAAATCTAAGCCATGGCTGCTAAGCATCAGTAATATACAGAGGATTATAAATGATAGATTTATAAATAAGAGATAAAATAATAGATTTTTAATGAAATGTTGCAATTATCGAATCCATTTTAATGCAAGTAGGAATGAGCTGAATTTTAAGAATCTTCCTGGAAAACATACTCCCTATTCTTTCTTCAGTGATCCCTGCCTGTCATTTCACTTCCTTTTCTTAAGCTCCCTCACCAAATAAATTAAACCCATCCATATTCATCTGAAAACTGTCCTTCAGCTCAATTAGAAATTTTAGTAGGATTTTATTCATAGTATTCTATCATCAGTAATCATGAATATTTAATTTTATAAGTTGTGATTCAGTCTTTAATAGTTTCCACAAGTTATACACCCCATAATTAATTCTAGCTGAAGACATTGCCCATCTTAAGTCTCATTCTTTGTTGGGCTCATCCACAAATTCATCCATTGTTATTGGTATTGTTGGATTAGTAGTGAAGTCGTGTCTAATTCTGCCAACCCATAGTCTGTATCCTGCCAGGCTCCTCTGTACATGGGATTTCTCAGGCAAGAATACTGAAATGAGTTGTCATTTCCTTCTGCAGGGGATCTTCCCAACCCAGGGATCAAACCTGCTTCTCCAGCATTGCCAGGCGGATTCTTTACCACTGAGCCACCGGGGAAGACTGGCAAAGTGTAACTGAATGCAAGTTAATGTGCCTCATCCACAATGAGACCAAAGAAGCTGAAATGTTGGAATTTGAAACAGGGAAAGGTTTATTGCAGGGCCATGCAAGGAGAATAGGTGACTCCTGATCAAAACCAAAACAAAACCCAAAACCCAGAACTCCCCGAAGGGTTTTAGCAAGTCATTTTTAAAGGCCAGGTGATGGAGGTACATCCGAGGGTAAGTGATAGCTCAGGCACAATTCTCTGATTGGTTGATATTGAGGTAACAAGGAAGGATCAGGAATGTAGCTTTATCAATCCTTGGGCACCAGAACATCTGGAGATTAGGTGCTTGTGACCATGAAGTAATTAATTTCTTCCATTTGTTAGTGGTTTTTAGCATCTGAAAAACTCAGGAAATATGCGTGAGAATTTGTAATCTGAGTGCTTCAGAGAGGAGTTACAGGGGGGGATATGGGAGAGGCATCTGTCCCTAGAAGGGCCCTGTACTGTTCTGTTTGGTTACACAACCACAAAGTCCTTTTTTATATTTTGGCAGATATTGGTGGTTTTTCATCAAAACTAATTTCCATGTCTTTCTGAACACAACTCTGAACCACATTTCCCAATCTCCCTACAGTTCAGTTCAGTTCAGTTCAGTTCAGTCGCTCAGTCGTGTCTGACTCTCTGCGACCCCATAAATCACAGCATGCCAGGCCTCCCTGTCCATCACCAACTCCCGGAGTTCACTCAAACTCATGTCCATCGAGTCGGTGATGCCATCCAGCCATCTCATTCTCTGTCGTCCCCTTCTCCTCTCGCCCCCAACCTTTCCCAGCATCAGAGTCTTTTCCAGTGAGTCAACTCGTCGCATGAGGTGGCCAAAGTATTGCAGTTTCAGCTTTAGCATCAGTCCTTTTAATGAACACCCAGGATTGATCTCCTTTAGAATGGACTGGTTGGATCTTCTTGCAGTCCAAAGGACTCTCAAGAGTCTTCTCCAACACCACAGTTCAAAAGCATTAATTCTTCGGAGATGCTTTCTTCACAGTCCAACTCTCCCATCCATATGTGACCACTGGAAAAACCATAGCCTTGACTAGACGGACCTTTGTTGGCAAAGTAATGTCTCTGCTTTTTAACATGCTATCTAGGTTGGTCATAACTTTCCCCCCTACAGTTAGGTATGGCCATATCAGTAATTTCTAAACAATACATTTTGAGTGAAACTGAATTCTGCTACTCCCAATTTTGTTCCATAATCTTTACAACACGCAATTCTTCGTGTTTTTCTTTTCTCAGTCATATTGAAATGGAAACAACACATGAGTGACCACACCACACACATGTGGAAAATAAAGTTCCCGTCAATCTGAAACTATACTGATCTGTTATATAATAAAGAAAATAATCTGACATTATATTGAGCTATTGTTTGTATACTACCATGGTAAGATTGTAGAGGAGCAGAATTTGCCACCCGAAAATATGTGTCTTTGGGGTAATAATTATCTTATGCAGACTAATTTCTAAGAAACAGCAAACAGGCAAAAAACTCTGAAAACCAAGTCAGAGTTGTTCTTTCATAATAAACATTTACATCTGTAATGGAACCATCCATTAGGGTGTCTTCCTTATGAAGAAAGGAAGTGAAGAAGTTCATGACTGAAATCTATGTGAAACCTTACCATTGTTTACTGTGCTTTTCTTGGTAATTTTCTATAACTGACCCTCCCCACCTCTAATACTCTTTTGTCTTTCACTGAGGATGATATTTAAGGTGAAAGATTTACCATTTTAGCAAGTCACTCAGTTTTCCTGGATTTTTTCCTATGTATTTGCTGTTGTTTAGTCACTAAGTTGTGTCCAGGTTTTGGGGACTGGAGCCCTCAAGACTCCTCTGTCTATGGGATTTTCCCAGGCAAGAATAATAGAGTGGGTTGCCATTTCTTCCTCCAAAGGATCTTCCTGGCCCATGAACCTGTGTCTCTTGCATTGACAGGTGGATCATTTATTGCTGAGCCATCAGGGAAACACCTCTCCCATGTACACATGTTGTTCAAATTTTGTTTAGTTTTCTCCTGTTAACTTGCTTTATATCAATTTCATTTTTTGTCCAGCCAGAAGACCCCAGAAGGGTAGAGGAAAGTGCCTTCCAATATAAAAAGAATTATACAAGAACTTTCCATTCCATTACATAATCTTAACTTCCATTGTTTGCTGCTACTACAAATTGTAATTTATGTGTTAATGCAGTCTGGCCTAACCTAACAAATATACAAATGGCCTCTAAAATTGGTGTAAATTTAGCTTTTATTATTGATATCTTTGGTGATACACTTAGGATTTTTGAATTACTTCACTAAGCATTGAGTTCAAGCATTTTCTAGGTTTTCTTATTGAATTCCAAATTCTAAAAGCTGAAGGCTATAGTTAGGATTTCTGACGAAGCTCTTGTGACCAGGGTCCCTGATTTTTTGGGGATGCATAAACCCCAGTCTGTCATTTGAAACTGAACTACATAGAGGAGGGCACAGCATGGAGCCTCCATTTTCTTTTGTCATGAATCATAGCCAGGGAAGAATTGTTTTAGGTTTGGAAGGTGGTTTCCTAAGTCAGTGCTTTCCTGATCATAGAAGAGCCACTACAATTGTACAGTTACAGCTTTTTTGTCTACAGCCTCTTCAGTTAGGTAGGAAAATCATCTTCTTTAAAATCCCTGCTGTATGGTATACTTTAGCAGTGAGATTTAGCTTAGAATCTGTTTTCAGTCCTCTGTCTCCCTTCATGTTCTAATTGATCTCTTTCGACCAAGTACAGTGGATTCCCTATCTACCAATAAGAGCTCTCACCAATTAAGTGACTGCTATTCAACTCTCTTTCATAATCTCCAACACCATCTATATCTTCTCTGTTGAATCTATTCCCAAGGTACTGTCATTGAAAATAACCGTAGACAGTGTTGGAAATGAGTCAGAGTTGGCTGAGAAGGGAATTACTAGTGCAGATGTTGATAATGAAGCCAATATTTATTGAATCTATGTTTTGCTCTATTTTGTCCAAAATGTAATTTTACTTCAACACTTCTTATCTATTTCCTATTCACTAGCCTTTCTTTATGAAGGTCAAAGCCTTTTAGAACCAGTTAAATATGCTTTGACTCTTAATTTATTTTAATGCAACAGATCCTTTTGTTTTCATAAAATAGATGTAGTTCAAACAGCAATTATTACAAAAAAAAACAAGAAAATAATTTTACCTGGATATTCTAATTTATGTTTTTATTTTAAAAATTAATAAATTTTACTGAGATAATTGACAATTAAAAATCAACCAGTTAGGAACAAGATGGCAGAGGAATAGGATGGGGAGACCACTTTCTCCCCCACAAATTCATCAAGAGAACATTTGAACGCTGAGTAAATCCACAAAACAACTTCTGAATGCCAGCAGAAGACATCAGGCACCCAGAAAAGCAGCCCATTGTCTTCGAAAGGAGGTAGGGAAAAACATAAAAGATAAAAAGAGAGACAAAAGAGGTAGGGAAGGAGCTCTGTCCCGGGAGTTCAGTTCAGTTCAGTCGCGTCCGACTCTCTGCGACCCCATGAATCACAGCACACCAGGCCTCCCTGTCCATCACCAACTCCCAGAGTTCACTCAAACTCATGTCCATCGAGTCGGTGATGCCATCCAGCCATCTCATTCTCTGTCGTCCCCTTCTCCTCTCGCCCCCAACCTTTCCCAGCATCAGAGTCTTTTCCAGTGAGTCAACTGGTCGCATGAGGTGGCCAAAGTATTGCAGTTTCAGCTTCAGCATCAGTCCTTCCAATGAATACCCAGGATTGATCTCCTTTAGAATGGACTGGTTGGATCTCCTTGCAGTCCAAGGGACTCTCAAGAGTCTTCTCCAACACCACAGTTCAAAAGCATCAATTCTTCGACGATCAGCTTTCTTCACAGTCCAACTCTCTCATCCATACATGACCACAGGAAAAACCATAGCCTTGACTAGACGGACCTTGGTTGGCAAAGTAATGTCTCTGCTTTTTAATATACTATCATATCAAGGTTGGTCATAACTTTCCTTCCAAGGAGTAAGCGTCTTTTAATTTCATGGCTGCAATCAGCATCTGCAGTGATTTTGGAGCCCCAAAAAATAAAGTCTGACACTGTCTTCACTGTTTTTCCATCTACTTCCCATGAAGTGATGGGACCAGATGCCATGATCTTTGTTTTCTGAATGTTGATCTTCAAGCCAACATTTTCACTCTCCTCTTTCACTTTCATCAAGAGGCTTTTGAGTTCCTCTTCACTTTCTGCCATAAGGGTAGTGTCATCGGCATATCTGAGATTATTGATATTTCTCCCAACAATCTTGATTCCAGCTTGTGCTTCTTCCAGCCCAGCATTCCTCATGATGTACTCTGCATATAAGTTAAATAAGCAAGGTGACAATATACAGCCTTGACACACTCCTTTTCCTATTTGGAGCAAGTCTGCTGTTCCATGTACAGTTCTGACTGTTGCTTCCTGACCTGCATACAGGTTTCTCAAGAGGCAGGTCAGGTGTTCGGTATTCCCATCTCTTTCAAAATGTTCCACAGTTTATTGTGAACCACACAGTCAAAGGCTTTGGCATAGTCAATGAAGCAGAAATACATGCTCTTCTGGAACTCTCTTGCTTTCTCCATGATCCAGCGGATGCTGGCAATTTGATCTCTGGTGCCTCTGCCTTTTCTAAAACCTGCTTGAACATCTGGGAGTTCATGGTTCACATATTGCTGAAGCCTGGCTTGGAGAATTTTGAGCATGACTTTACTAATGTGTGAGATGAGTGCAATTGTGTGGTAGTTTGAGCATTCTTTGGCATTCCCTTTCTCTGGGATTGGAATGAAGACTGACCTTTTCCAGTCCTGTGGCCACTGCTGAGTTTTCCAAATTTGCTGGCATATTGAGTGAAGCACTTTCACAGCATCATCTTTCAAGATTTGAAATAGCTCAACTGGAATTCCATCGCCTCCACTAGCTTTGTTCGTAGTGATGCTTTCTAAGGCCCACTTGACTTCACATTCCAAGATGTCTGGCTCTAGGTCAGTGATCACGTTATCGTGACTATCTTGGTCATGAAGATCTTTTTTGTACAGTTCTTCTGTGTATTCTTGCCACCTCTTCTTAGTATCTTCTGCTTCTGTTAGGTCCATACCATTTCTGTCCTGGGAAGGAGGCTTAAAAAAGAGATAAGTTTCCAAACACCAGGAAACACTCTCACTGGCTTGTCTGTTTCAAGCCTTGGAACCTCAGAGGGCAACATAACCAGGAGGAAAAAGAAATAAATAATTAAAACCCGCTGATTACCCGCCCAATGGTAACTCTCAGCAGAGAAGCAGCTCAGACACCGGCATCTGTCATTGGCAAGCAGGAGCTGGGCAGGGAGGTGCGGGCTGCATTGCTTAGAGTAAGGACCCAGCCTGAATGTCCCGGGAGCAATCTGAGAGAGCTAACTGGAGACTGTGGGATAGCTACCCCACGAAAAGGTGAAAAGTCTTAGGTTACTAAAACTCTGCCAGTCACGTTCACAGAACAAAGGACTGAGCAGAGCTAGCAGGCTGTGGATGGCCCATGCCCCGCCAAGAAAGGCAGGAGAGGGCAGCCAGAGCTGGAAGGGGGCAATCAAGCCCCAGTGAGGCATCCGATACCAAACTGCAAGCAGGTATCGTTGCTAACCAAGACTTTTTGGGTTTCTGGCCGGTTGACATCTGCCTGAGAAGGTGCGCCAGTTGTACACCCAGAAAACCCAGCGGCAGGGACTGGGGAGGTGATAAGTCACAGTAATTGCACTCGCCAAACACCTGGTCACCTGAGCTGCTTAGACTGGGGAAGGGCACAAAACGCGGGCCCAACCAATTCTGCACCTTTGTGGAGTACCCAAGTACCTGAACATGAGCGGCTTAGACCTGGAATGTGCGTGCAACACAGCACCGGCCTCAGACAGTTCCTGGCAGAGCAACCTAGAGCTTGTAAAGTGTAAACTGGAACAGCACAGATGCCGTGAGCTGGGACAAATTCACTGTGGCCGAGACACTGCAAGCACTCCCCACAGATGCCAGAGAAATTTGTTTGCAGTGTTCCTCCCTTCCCACAGCACGACTGAACAAGTGAGCCTTAAAAAGTATCCACCACTGCCCCCTAGTTCAAGGACAGAAATTAGACACTGAAGAGACCAGCAAACAGAAGCTAAAACAGAGGGAACCACCTTTTATAAGTGACAGATGGAGAAGTCTTGAGGCTACTCCAAGAATAAGACTGAAAATCAGAGGCAGGAGGTTTAAGTCCAAATTCTGAGAACACCAGAGAACTCCTGATGCCAGGGAACATTAATCAATAGGAGTTCATCAAATGCCTCCATACATACACTGAAACCAAAAACCACCCAAGGGTCAACAAGTTCCAGAGCAAGACATACCACTCAAATTCTACAACAACACAGAGGAAATAGCCCTGAGCTTCAATATACAGGCTGCCCAAAGTCATTCCAAACCCATTGACATCTCAAAACTCATTACTAGACACTTCATTGCACTCCAGAGAGAAGAAATCCAGCTCCACCCACCAGAACACTGACACAAGCTTCCCTAACCAGGGAACCTTGACAAGCCACCCATCCAACCTCACCCACAGCAAGGAAACTCCACAATAAAGAGAACTCCACAAGCTGCCAGAAGATGGAAAGGTCACCCCAAACATAGCAATATAAGCAAGATGAAGAGGCAGAGAAATACCCAGAAAATAAAGGAACAGGGTAAATGCCCACCAACCCAAACAAAAGAGGAAAAGATAGGGAACGTACCTGATAAAGAATTCCGAATAATGATAGTGAAAATGATCCAAAATCTTGAAAACAAAATGGATATACAGATAAATAACCTGGAGACAAGGATTGAGAAGATGCAAGGAAGGTTTAACAAGGATCTAGAAGAAATAAAAAAGAGTCAGTATACAATGAATAATGCAATAGATGAGATCAGAAACACTCTGGAGGGAACAAACAGTAGAATAACAGAGGCAGAAGACAGGATAAGTGAGCTAGAAGATAGAATTTTAGAAATAAATGAAACAGAGGAAAAAAGAAAAAAGAATTAAAATAAATGAGGACAATATTAGAGACCTCTGGGACAATGTTAAACGCTCCAACATTCAAATCATAGGAGTCCCAGAAGAAGAAGACAAAAAGAAAGACCATGAGAAAATACTTGAGGAGATAATAGTTGAAAACTTCCTTAAATGGGGAAGGAAATAATCACCCAAGTCCAAGAATCCCAGAGAGTCCCCAACAGGATAAACCCAAGGTGAAATACCCCAAGACATATATTAATCAAATTAACAAAGATCAAACACAAAGAACAAATATTAAAAGCAGCAAGGGAAAAGCAACAAATAACACAAAAGGGAATCCCCATAAGGTTAAAAGCTGATCTTTCAATAGAAACTATTCAGGCCGGGAAGAATGGCAGGGCATACTTAAAGTGTTGAAAAAAAATAACCTACAGGCCAGATTACTGTACCCAGCAAGGATCTCATTCAAATATGAAGGAGAAATCAAAAGCTTTACAGATAAGCAAAAGCTGAGAGAATTCAGCATTACCAAACCAGCTCTCCAAAAATTCTAAATGACCTTCTCTAGACAGGAAACACAGAAAGAGTGTATAAACTCGAACCCAAAACAATAAAGTAAATGGCAATGGGATCATACTTATCAATAGTTACCTTAAATGTAAATGGGCTGAATGCCCCAACCAAAAGACAAAGGCTGGCTGAATGAATACAAAAACAAGACCCCCATATATGTTGTCTACAAGAGACCCACCTCAAAACGAGGCACACATACAGACTGAAAGTGAAGGGCTGGAAAAAGATATTCCATGCAAATAGAGACCAAAAGAAAGCAGGAATAGCAATACTTATATCATATAAAATAGACTTTAAGCCAAAGGCTGTGAAAAGAGACAAAGAAGGACACTATATAATGAGCAAAGGGTCAATCCAAGAAGAAAATATAACAATTATAAATATATATGCACCCAACATAGGAGCACCACAATATGTAAGACAAATGCTAACAAGTATGAAAGGGGAAATTAACAATAACACAATAATAGTGGGAGACTTTAATATCCCACTCACACCTATGGATAGATCAACTAAACAGAAAATTAAGAAGGAAATACAAATGTTAAATGATACAATAGACCAGTTAGACCTAATAAATATCTATAGGACATGTCACCCCAAAACAATGAATTTCACCTTCTTCTCAAGTGCACAAGGAACCTGCTTCAGGATAGATCACATTCTGGGCCATAAATCAAGATTTGGTAAATTCAAAAAAATTGAAATCATTCCAAGCATCTTTTCTGACTACAATGCCATAAGACTAGATCTCAATTACAGGAGAGAAAATAGTAAAAATTGCAACATATAGAGGCTGAACAACACTCTGCTGAATAACCAACAAATCATAGAAAAAATAAAAAAAGAAATAAACATATGCATAGAAATGAATGAAAATGATAGCACAACAACCCCAAACCTGTGGAACACTGTAAAAACAGTGCTAAGGGGAAGATTCATAGCAATACAGGCATACCTCAAGAAACAAGAAAAAAGTCAAATAAATAACCTAACTATACACCTAAAGCAACTAGAAAAGAAAGAAATTAAGAACCCCAGGGTTAGTAGAAGGAAAGAAATCTTAAAAATTAGGGCAGAAATAAATGCAAAAGAAACAAAAGATATCATAACAAAAGTCAACAAAGCCAAAAGCTGATTCTTTGAGAGGGTAGATAAAATTGACAAACCACTAGCCAGACTCATCAAGAAACAAAGGGAGAAAAACCAAATCAGTAAAATTAGAAATGAAAATGGAGAGATTACAACAGACAACAGAGAAATACAAAGAATCATAAGAAACTACTATCAGCAATTATATGTCAATAAAATGGACAACTTGGAAGAAATGGACAAATTCTTAGGAAAGTACAACTTTCCAAAACTGAACAAGGAAGAAATAGAAAATCTTAATAGACCCATCACAAGCATGGAAATAGAAGGTGTAATCAGAAATCTTCCAGCAAACAAAAGCCCAGGTCCAGACAACTTCACAGCTGAATTCTACCAGAAATTTAGAGAAGAGCTAACAGCTATCCTACTCAAACTCTTCCAGAAAATTGCAGAGAAAGGTAAACTTCCAAACTCATTCTATGAGGCCCCAATCACCCTAATACCAAAACCTGACAAAGAGGCCACAAAAAAGAGAACTACAGGCCAATATCACTGATGAACATAGATGCAAAAATCCTTATCAAAATTCTAGCAATCAGAATCCAACAACACATTGAAAAGATCATACATCATGACCAAGTTGGTTTTACCCCAGTGATGCAAGGATTCGTCAATATCTGCAAATCAATCAGTGTAATACACCACATTAACAAAATGAAGAATAAAAACCATATGATTATCTCAATAGATGCAGAGAAAGCCTTTGACAAAATTCAACATCCATTTATGATCAAAACCATCCAGAAGGTGGGAATAGAAGGGACATTCCTCAACATAATAAAACTTATATATGACAAACCCACAGCAAACATCCTCAATGGTGAAAGAAAGCGTGTCCCCTAAAGTCAGGAACAAGACAAGGGTGCCCACTCTCACCACTACTATTCAACATAGTTTTGGAAATTTTGGCCACAGCAATCAGAGCAGAGAAAGACATAAAAGGAATCTAAATAGGAAAAGAAGTAAAACTCTCAGTGTTTGCACATGACATGATCCTTTACAAGAAAACCCTAAAGAATCTACTAGAAAATTACTAAAGCTAATCAATAAATATAGTAAAGTTGCAGGATATAAAATCAACACACAGAAATCCCTTGCATTCCTATACAGTAACAATGAGAAAATAGAAAGAGAAATTAAGGAAACTATTCCATTCACCGTTGCAAAAAAAAAAAAAAAAAAGAATAAAATTCTTAGGAATATATCTATCTAAAGAAACAAAAGACCTATATATATAAAGCTATAAAACACTGGTGAAAGAAATCAGAGAGGACACTAATAGATGGAGAAATATACCGTGTTCATGGATTGGAAGAATAAATATTGTGAAAATGAATATATTACCCAAAGTAATTTATAAGTTCATTGCAATCCCTATCAAGCTACCAACGGTATTTTTCACAGAGCTAGAACAAAGAATTACACAATTTGTATGGAAATACAAAAAACCTCGAATAGCCAAAACAATCTTGAGAAAGAAGAATGGAACTGGGGGAATCAACCTGCCAGACTTCAAGCTCTACTACAAAGCCACAGTCATCAAGACAGTATGGTACTGGCATAAAGACAAATGTAGATCAATGGAATAAAATAGAAAGCCCAGAGATAAATCTACGCACCTATGGACACCTTACCTTTGACAAGGAAGGCAAGAATATTCAATGGAGAAAAGACAATCTCTTTAACAAGTGATGCTGGGAAAACTGGTCAACCACTTGTAAAAGAATGAAACTAGAACATTTCCGAACACCATACACAAATATAAACTCAAAATGGATTAAAGATCTAAGTGTAAGACCAGAAACTATAAAACTCCTAGAGGAGAACATAGGCAAAACACTCTCCGACATAAATCACAGCAAGATCCTCCATGACCCACCTCCCAGAATATTGGAAATAAAAGCAAAAATAAACAAATGGGACCTAATTAAAATTAAAAACTTCTGCACAGCAAAGGAAATTATAAGCAAGGTGAAAAGACAGCCTTCAGAATGGGAAAAATAATAACAAATGAAGCAACTGACAAAGGATTAATCTCAAAAATATACCAGCAACTCCTGCAGCTCAATTCCAGAAAAATAAATGACCCAATCAAAAAATGGGCCAAAGAACTAAACAGACATTTCTCCAAAGAAGACATACAGATGGCTAACAAACACATGAAAAGGTGCTCAACATCCCTCATAATCAGAGAAATACAAATGAAATCAACAATGAGGTACCATTTCACACCAGTTAGAATGACTGCTATCCAAACGTCTGCAAGCAATAAATGCTGGAGAGGGTGTGGAGAGAAGGGAATCCTCTTACACTGTTGGTGGGAATGCAAACTAGTTCAGCCACTATGGAGAACAGTGTGGAGATTCCTTCAAAAACTGGAAATAGAACTGCCATACGACCCAGCAATCACACTCCTGGGCATACACACCAAGGAAACCAGAATTGAAAGAGACACATGTACTCCAATGTTCATCGCAGCACTGTTTATAATAGCGAGGACGTGGAAGCAACCTAGATGTCCATCTGCAGACGAATGGATAAGAAAGCTTTGGTACATATACACAATGGAGTATTACTCAGCAATAAAAAAGAATACATTTGAATCAGTTCTAATGAGATGGATGAAACTGGAGCCCATTATACAGAGTGAAATAAGCCAGAAAGAAAAATTCCAATACAGTATACTAACCCATATATATCGAATTTAGAAAGACGGTTATGATAACCCTGTATATGAGACAACTAATCTTTGAATGTATATGCAGAGTTGTTTCTATTATTTATATTCTTGATGCTTCTATGAATAATTCCCATTTTGAATATTGTTTATCTGCACAATTTTTCTTGTTGATTATTGTTACGTGATGTTTCCCTTTTTAGAGAAGCTTTTTAAGGCAGCTTTGACTCTGTTGAGCCTCTCAATTTTATCTTTATTTTTATTGCATTAATGCGTTATGTGCTTTCTTTTTTTATGATTATTCTGTTTATCTTGCTAACTTCTTAAATTGGCTGTATACTTGTATACTCATTGCTTTTCCATTTTATGTAAATTCTACTACATTAAGGCCTCAGTGGACAATGTTTTCCATATCCCGTAGGTATTAATACTTTGTATTTTTGTTATCTTTCTGTAATGATGTTGTTTTTAAATGTCATGTACTCAGTGAGTGATATAAACACACTGCAAATTTCCGTTTTCTAATTAAAATAAAAAGAAAGAAAAAAATCAAATTTGGTAAAAATTGTTCAGTTCAGTTCAATCAGTTCAGTCACTCAGTCGTGACTGACTCTCCGCAACCCCATGAATCACAGCACACCAGGCCTCCCTGTCCATCACCAACTCCCGGAGTTCACTATAACTCATGCTCACAGAGTCGGTGATGCCATCCAGGCATCTCATTCTCTGTAGTCCCTTTCTCCTCCCGCCCCTAACCTTTCCCAGCATCAGAGTCTTTTCCAGTGAGTCAACTCGTCGCATGAGGTGGCCAAAGTATTGCAGTTTCAGCTTTAGCATCAGTCCTTCCAATGAACACCCAGGATTGAGCTCCTTTAAAATGGACTGGTTGGATCTCCTTGCAGTCCAAGGGACTCTCAAGAGTCTTCTCCAAGACCACAGTTCAAAAGCATCGATTCTTCGGCGATCAACTTTCTTCACAGTCCAACTCTCACATCCATACATGACCACAGGAAAAACCATAGCCTTGACTAGACGGACCTTGGTTGGCAAAGTAATGTCTCTGCTTTTTAATATATTATCAAGGTTGGTCATAACTTTCCTTCCAGGGAGTAAGTGTCTTTTAATTTCATGGCTGCAATCAGCATCCGCACTGATTTTGGAGCCCAAAAAAATAAAGTCTGACACTGTCTCCACTGTTTTTCCATCCATTTCCCATGAAGTGATGGGACCAGATGCCATGATCTTTGTTTTCTGAATGGTGAGCTTCAAGCCAACATTTTCACTCTCCTCTTTCACTTTCATCAAGAGGCTTTTGATTTCCTCTTCACTTTCTGCCATAAGGGTAGTGTCATCTGCATATCTGAGGTTATTGATATTTCTCCCAGCAATCTTGATTCTAGCTGTGCTTCTTCCAGCCCAGGGTTCCTCATGATGTACTCTGCATATAAGTTAAATAAGCAAGGTGACAATATACAGCCTTGACACACTCCTTTTCCTATTTGGAACCAGTCTATTCCATGTACATTTCTGACTGATGCTTCCTGACCTGCATACAGGTTAATATTTCTTTAAATAAATATTTCTTTCAGTTCACTCTGATTCAAATTGCACAAACATTTAAATGCCTGGTATGGGATTCTTGATAACAATTAATTTTTTCAGTTCTACTCTTTATAATTCAATATGGATATTTTCCACTCAAACATTGTCAAGCAGAGTTATTTTTTTTTTCTTATGCAATTGTCTAATCTGCCATTAACTTAATTAAGAACAGTTTTCATTTGAGAGATTGTATTTGTCATTAGTCATAGGTTTTTTAAAAATGTTCTATTTGCCTTTTCAGTACAGTTGACCCTTGAAAAACTTGGAATGTGAAGTCAAGTGGTCCTTAGAAAGCGTCACTACGAACAAAGCTAGTGGAGGTGATGGAATTCCAGTTGAGCTATTTCAAATCTTGAAAGATGATGCTTTGAAAGTGCTGCACTCAATATGACAGCAAATTTGGAAAACTCAGCAGTGGCCACAGGACTAGAAAAGGTCAGTCTTCATTCCAATCCCAGAGAAAGGGAATGCCAAAGAATGCTCAAACTACCACACAATTGCACTCATCTCACACGCTAGTAAAGTCATGCTCAAAATTCTCCAAGCCAGGCTTCAGCAATACGTGAACCGTGAACTCCCAGATGTTCAAGTAGGTTTTAGAAAAGGCAGAGGCACCAGAGATCAAATTGCCAACATCCGCTGGATCATGGAGAAAGCAAGAGAGTTCCAGAAGAGCATGTATTTCTGCTTCATTGACTATGCCAAAGCCTTTGACTGTGTGGATCACAATAAACTGTGGAAAATTCTGAAAGAGATGGGAATACCAGACCACCTGACCTGTCTCTTGAGAAACCTGTATGCAGGTCAGGAAGCAACAGTCAGAAAAGTACATGGAACAACAGACTTGTTCCAAATAGGAAAAGGAGTGTGTCAAGGCTGTATATTGTCACCTTGCTTATTTAACTTGTATGAAGAGTACATCATGAGGAACGCTGGGCTGGAAGAAGCACAAGCTGGAATCAAGATTGTTGGGAGAAATATCAATAATCTCAGATATGCCGATGACACTACCCTTATGGCAGAAAGTGAAGAGGAACTCAAAAGCCTCTTGATGAAAGTGAAAGAGGAGAGTGAAAATGTTGGCTTGAAGCTCAACATTCAGAAAACAAAGATCATGGCATCTGGTCCCATCACTTCATGGGAAGTAGATGGAAAAACAGTGGAGACAGTGTCAGACTTTATTTTCTGGGGCTCCAAGATCACTGCAGATGCTGATTGTAGCCATGAAATTAAAAGACGCTTACTCCTTGGAAGGAAGGTTATGACCAACCTTGATAATATATTAAAAAGCAGAGACATTACTTTGCCAACCAAGGTCCGTCTAGTCAAGGCTATGGTTTTTCCTGTGATCATGTATGGATGTAAGAGTTTGACTGTGAAGAAAGCTGATAGCCGAATAATTGGTGCCTTTGAACTGTGGTCTTGGAGAAGACTCTTGAGAGTCCCTTGTACAGCAAGGAGATCCAACCAGTCCATTCTAAGGGAGCTCAATCCTGAGTGTTCATTGGAAGGACTGATGCTAAAGCTAAAATTGCAATACTTTGGCCACCTCATGCGACGAGTTGACTCACTGGAAAAGACTCTGACGCTGGGAAAGGTTGGGGGCGAGAGGAGAAGGGGACGACAGAGAATGAGATGGCTGGATGGCATCACCGACTCGATGGACATGAGTTTGAGTGAACTCTGGGAGTTGGTGATGGACAGGGAGGCCTGGTGTGCTGTGATTCATGGGGTCGTGGAGAGTCGAACACGACTGAGCGTCCGTACTGAACTGACCCTTGAACAACACATTTTTGAACTGCACAAGTCCACTGATACTCAGAGTGTTTTCAGTTATTATTATTACACAATCTGTGGTTGGTTGAATGTACAGATGTCAAGACACAAATACAGAGGAACTGCATATACTGATGGTTGAGTATAAGTTATATGTGTCTTTTCAAATGTTCTGTAGGTTGGTGCTCCTAATCTCCAAATTGTTCAACGATCAGCTGTATATTAATTTTTTATCTAAATGCCAGTACATGTTTATACTAGTTCTTTTAGAGTTGTTGTTTGCCAATCCATCAACTCTATCCCGTCTGTTCTGTTTCTATTTGCTGATTTGTCTTGGTCTGGCTTACATGTTCCTGCTTCCTTTCATGACTAGTAATTTTGATTAAATACTGAACAATGTGATTGTAACTTTGAGTGCTTAAATTTTACTGTGTTCTTTTAAGGAATATTGATTTTTTTTTTTTCCAGGAAGCTAATAAACTTATGAATCGATTCAGTAACTTTAATGAGTTTTTTAAAGCTTTTTTAAAGCAGGTTTAAAGTAAACTTTTCTACTCTAGGACTAATCTAGCCCTCCTTCTGTTTAGGAATGAGCTATCTAGATCCCCTGTTGTAAATCCTGGATATTTTATGATGTTTCTCCTGTCTAATTTATTGAACCTCTATAAACCAATCTATCTGGCTTGGAAAGCTCTTGGAATTTATGTTTACAGCTCCTCAGAAATACTCTTCTTGGTGCTGCATTTCACCCAACATATGTGCAGATAGTTCTTTAGTAACTGATTCAAAGGGACAATTATGCAGAAATATGGAGATGTTTCTCAGGGTAACTCCCTTCTCACCCATATTCTTACCAATAAATTCCAACTGACTCATCGTCTGTAAACTCGAATCTGTTTTATTCAATCGTACAATACCAAATGGTCTCTTCTTCCCATTCTACTGTCTAGCATGTACTTCCAGTAAAGAAAAGCCAAGTGTATCATAAGTATCGCCTCATTTGATTCCATTTTATCCTGGAATCATAGCCCTATGTTGCGTGAAGTCTAATGCCTGAAAATGGCTGTTTCATATACAATGTACAGTTTTCTACAATGAAAAGGCAGTAACATGGCCAGCAGTAGAAATTATCTTTCACTGATTTCTACCCATATCTTTACTGTTTTCTTCTTTCTAGACTTAAAAAAAAGCTATTATTTTTCTAAGCTATTGAGTAAATCTAGTTTGATTTTAAACTTCCTTTTTATAGAAATTATTATATTTATGGGAAATTTCCCTTTCATTAATTCTTTTTGTTTAATTTCCAAATTACATTATTTCATATTTTCATTACATATTAATTCTAAATATTTGAAAATTTATCCTCTTAAGGTCAAATTATTTTACATTTGTTATTTAATTTCCATATATTTGGGCATATTTCTAGTTAACTTTTCATTATTGATTTCTACTTTAAATCGTGTGAAGTCAGAGGAAATACTTGAAATTAATTCAATCTCTATTTATCCTTGCTTTGGAGTTCAAGATGTGTTCTATTTTTATGAATGAACCACATGCCCTTGAAAATATATGTATTCTACAGTATTTGATGGATATACATTCTAAAAAATGTCAGTTATAAAATTTGTTGACTTATTGCAAATCTCCCACATTCTGATGATTTTTTATCTTCTTGTGATCTCAGTAACTAAGAGATTGGTTTAGAAAGCTTTAAGCATGATTGGAGATTTGTCTATTTCTTTCATTCTGTTGAATATTGCTTCAAGTAGTTTTAAAGTATACCATTGTGTTAATAATTTAAGATTGTTATTTTAACTATATTGATTTGTCTTTAAAATTTTTATTATAACTTTTTAATAGAAGTATAGTTGATTTCCAATGTTATATTAATTCCTATTCTACAGCAAAGTGATTCAGATATATATATATTTATTTTTTAATGTTTTTTCCTATTGTGATTTATTATAGGCTATTGAATATAGCACTCTCTGCTATACAGTAGGACTTTTTTTTTAATCAGTTCTATATATAGTCTGCATCTGCTAATCCCAAAGTCTCACTCCATCCATCCTGCAACGCCCTCCCCCTTGGCAACCACTTTGTTCTCTATATCCATGACTCTGATTCTGTCTCATAAATATGTTCATTTGTATCACAGTTTAGATTCTACATACAGATGATATAGTAGAGTTTTTTTCTTTCTCTTTCTGACTTACTTCACTTAGTATGATAATCTCTGTGTGTGCTTAGTTGCTCAGTTGAGTCTGACTCTTTGTGACCCTTTGAACTGTAGCTCACCAGTCTCCTCTGTCCATGAGATATTTCATTCAAGAATACTGGAGTGGGTTGCCATTTCCTCCTCCAGGGGATCTTCCTAACCCAGGACTCAAACCCACATTCCCTGTGTCTCCTACATTGCAGGCAGATTCTTTACCTGCTGAGCCATTGGGGAAGCCCATTAGGTCCATTTGTTTTGCTGCAAATGGCATTATTCCATTCTTTTATATGGCTGAGTGATATTCCATTGTACAAATGTACTACATCTTCCTTATCCATTCATCTGTCAATGGACATTTAGGTTGTCTCCATATCTTGGCTACTGTGACTAGTGCTGCTGTGAACATAGGGATACTTGTATCTTTATGAATTAAGAGTCTTGTCTGGATATATGCCCAGGAGTGGGATTGCTGGATCATATGGCAACTCTAGTTTTAGTTTTCTGAGGAACCTCCATACTGTTTTCTATAGTGGCTGCACCAACTCACATCCCCAACAACAATGCAGCAAGTTTCCCTTTTCTCCACATCCTTTCCAGAATTTGTTATTCGTAGACTTTTTAATATTGACCATTCTGACCAGTGTGAGCTGGTACCTCACTATAATTTTGATTTGTATTTCTCTGATAAATAGTGATGTTGATGTTGAGCACATTTTCATGTGTCTTGGCCATCTCTAGTGTGGTATCTTTTTATATAGACAAAATTATAGTAAGTGGCAAATATTATTCATTTACATACTTGACAAAATTTTAGAAATGGAGGACAGATTAGTGATTGCTAAGGAACATATAGGGAGGAGTGAAAGTTTATATAAATATAAAAATGAAACATGAAGGACCCTGGTTGTGACATTGTGCTATAATTTTGTAAGATGTTACCATTGGGGGAACTGAGTAAAGCATGTCTAAGATGTCTATTATTTCTTGCAATTGCATGTGAACTTAGTACAGCTATCTCAAAATAAGAACTTTAATTAAAAGATTACTCTTAACATTTAAAATAAAATTTCTTAACAATATTTAAAAGATTCTATCAATTCAGTTCCTGTCAGTTGCTCATTTGTGTCCGACTCCTTGCAATCCCATGGACTGCAGCACATCAGACTTTTATATTTATATATTTTTGCCTTTTATTTTATCAGGCAGAATTTTTTGAAAATTGCATCATAGTTTTAATACTTACATTGATTTTTTTGAAGGTAGCAATTCATAATTCTTCCTTTTTAATATTTAAGAGTAGGAATTATTTCAAAAAATGATATGAATTAATCTTCTATTCCCTATATTTTAATTCTATCTGTTGTGAACTAAAAGTAATGTATACAATTATTTGAGATTGGCAGTTGGTCATAGGGAACAGAGCAATTTGGCATTTGTCATTTAAAACATATATTTACGTTATTTCCTACAGACTCTCTAATACAAAAAAACAAATTAAATGTTATTTAGGCACTAGGGGAAGAAAAGCAAACAATTGATTTTTCCCATTTTATAGGAGTAGTGCACACTGCCAAGAGTTCATGAAAATCCTTTTTCTCTTATCCTGGGCATGTGATTAGATTAAATTTTCAGCATCCTTTATAGTTAGGCCTTGTCATTTGGTCAAGTCAGCTAAATGGAATGAGGGCCAATAAAAGTCAAGTTTATCATTTCAAGGTATACCTCCCCTCCCCCAATATCTGGCATGATACAGAAGATCAGTGAAGGATACAAAAGCTCTAATCATTGATTGGGTCCCAGAATGGAAAGAAGCCAAGTAGCTGAGCAACCAGAAGGAAGGTAAATTACAAATATCAGCTGAAACTTACAGTTTTATGCTGCTCATATTTTTAAAGTTTTTTTTCAGCAGTCAGTTTTACACTACTACTATTACTTCATAATTTTAACCTTGTAAGAAGCAAATTATTTCTCCCAAAGTGGCCAAATCACCTTGCATTTGTACCAACAACATATGCTATTTTGAGTTGTTCCATATTCTTGTCAACATTTAGCATTACCATTCTTTTCAATTTTTGCATTTCTAATGGGTGTGTGGTTGTTTGTCATTATTCCTTTTAAATTTATACTACTTTAATATGTAATTATTTTATATTTAATTATGTATTTTTTCATGTGCTTCTTTGACATCCATATACCATTTTTTGGGAAGCATCTATTCATGTTTTTTTTCTGATTTTATTAGGGTGCTTCAAGTACAATTGAGATGTAAGAATATTTTAATATGTTTTAAATAAAAATACATTATTAAATATATATATATATATATAGAGAGAGAGAGAGAGGAAATTTTCAGGTCTGTGACCTGTATCTTTATTTCTTTATTTTTAAAGACTTTTAAATTTTAAAACATTTTCGGCTGCACTGGGGCATATGGGATCTCAGTTCCCTGACCAGGGAGTGAACCCACACCCCCTGCATTAGAAGCACAGAGTCTTAACCACTGTACCATCAGGGAAAACACTGTAGGTTCATTTTTTAAAACATGTTTAACCAAATTTCCAAATTTAAATGAGATCCTTATGAATATTTATTTTATAATTCCAGAATGTGTATCCTGTCAAAGATATCTTTGCCTAATTCAAATCATTGAGACTTTTCTCCTATGTTGCCTTTAAAGGTTTTATAGTTTTAATGCTTAAATTTGGTTATATGATCTATATTAATTAGTTTCTGTATTTGGTGGGAGTTTGTTTGTTTCTTTGCATAGTGAAGTCCGAGTGTCCTACCTCCACTGTTGAAAGGTTTCTTTGTTTCTCACTGAAATGACATTTGTATCTTTTTTCCGAACTTTCTGTTTGGTTCCATTTATTCATGTATTCCTTGCTTATCCTTTTGCCAATATTGCACTATACTAATTATCATTGTTTCATAATACGTTTAAAATTGGTAATTTTAAAGTACTCAGCTTTATCTTCCATTTTAAAGTTGCTTTGGTCATTCTAATCTATGACAATTAAGTTATTTTCCACTTTAAGAGCATAATTGAATTGGAATTTCATTGAATCTGTAGAACATTTTGGGGAGAAATTACACTTTAAACATCTAAAAAAGTCTTCTGAGTAATGAGCATGAGATATGCCTTCATTAATTTAAATCTTTTCAATTTCTCTGAGCACTATTTTATGTTTTTCAATGCATTCATCTTTGATGTTGATTTAAAAGGTAGTGTAAATGGTATTTACTTTAAATTGAATTTTATTTCTGATTTTTAAGATGATGGTTACATAAAAATAGTGGTTTTGTATATTAAAATTGTAACTTGTGCCCTTGGGCAACCCATATTATTCTTAGTCCTCTTTTGAGGAATCCTTATTTTCTACAAAGATGATAATTTCTTCCATAAGTAAATATTAATCTCTCTTTATTTTCCACCTATATAATTTCATTCTTTTTCTTCCTGTATTCTAATAGTTAGAACTCTTTGACCATCGTTAAATGGAAACAGCAAGAGAGAATATCCTTGCATTTTCCTAATTCTGAAGGAAATGTATTTAGCTTTTTTTCCCATTTTAGAGTGTTAATTCTAAGTCCAGTAAAATATTAGCTGCATGTTCTCCATAAATTCCCTTTACCTGTTGGAAAAAGCTCTCTGTTTCTCTTAGTTTCCTATGAGAATTTTATAATGAATTCCTGTTGAATTTTGTTTCTTTTCCATCTGTTAATAAGATAAATTAAATTATTATGTTTCTGGGCAAAGATGGAAACTCACTGGTCATAATATATTTATCCTTTATATACAATGTAACAATATAATCTAATTCAAATAATTTTATGTTTTTATTTTTATGAAAATATTTAAAATTTTTAAATTAACAGTTAATTTTTGCATGCCTAAGGCATTACAGTAATTTACAAAATCAGTAGGGAGGCAAAAACATGCGCAAGTAAAGAGAAGCTCAAAATGTTAAGAATGTGACAATATCTAGTCAGTCAGTCAGTTCAGTCGCTCAGTCATGTCCAACTCTTTGGGACCCCCTTAACCACAGCATGCCAGGCCTCCCTGTCGATCATAAACTCCAGGAGTCTACTCAAACTCATGTCCATTGAGTTGGTGATGCCACCTAACCATCTCATCCTCTGTCATCCCCTTCTCCTCCTGCCTTCAATCTTTCCCAACATCAGTGTCTTTTCAAATGAGTTAGCTCTTCACATCAGGTGGCCAAAGTATTGGAGTTTCAGATTCAATATCAGTCCTTTCAATGAACACCCAGGACTGATTTCCTTTAGGATGAACTGGTTGGATCTCCTTGCAAGAGTCTCCAAGGGACTCTCAAGAATCTTCTCCAACATCACAGTTCAAAAGCATCAATTCTTCGGTGCTCACCTTTCTTTATAGTCCAACTCTCACATCCATACATGACCACTGGTAAAACCATAGCCTTGACTAGACAGAACTTTGTTGGCAAAGTAACGTCTCTGCTTTTTAATATGCTGTCTAGGTTCATAACTTTCCTCCCAAGGAGTAAGCGTCATTTAATTTCATGGCTGCAATCACCATCTGCAGTGATTTTGGAGGACAAGAAAATAAAGTGAGCCACTGTTTCCACTGTTTCCCCATCTATTTGACATGAAGTCATGGGACCGGATGCCATGATCTTAGTTTTCTGAATGTTGAGCTTTAAGGAAACTTTTTCACTCTCCTCTTTCACTTTCATCAAGAGGCTCTTTAATTCTTCTTCACTTTTTGCCATAAGGGTGGTGTCATTTGCATATCTGAGATTATTGATATTTCTCCCAGCAATCTTGATTCCAGCTTGTGATTCTTCCAGCCCAGCGTTCCTCATGATGTACTCTGCATATAAGTTACATAAGCAGGGTGACAATGTAGAGACTTGACATACTGCTTTTCCTATTTGGAAGCAGTCTGTTGTTCCAGGTCCAGTTCTAACTGTTGCTTCCTGACCTGCATACAAGTTTCTCAAGAGGCAAATCAGGTGGTCTGGTATCCCCATCTCTTTCAGAATTTTTCGCAATTTACTGTGATCCACAGTCAAAGGATTTGGCATAGTCAATAAAGCAGAAATAGATGTTTTTCTGGAACTCTCTTGTTTTTTTTTGATGATTCCAGCGGATGTTGGCAATTTGATCTCTGAGTCCTCTGCCTTTTCTAAAACCAGCTTGAATATCTGGAAGTTCAAGTTTCATGTATTGCTGAAGCCTGGCTTGGAGAATTTTGAGCATTACTTTACTAGTGTGTGAGATGAGTTCAATTGTGTGGTAGTGTGAGCATTCTTTGGCATTGCCTTTCTTTGGGATTAGAATGAAAACCAACATTTTCCAGTTCTATGGTCACTGCTGAGTTTTCCAAATTTGCTGACATACGGAGTGCAGAACTTTCACAGCATCATCTTTTAGTATTTGAAATAGCTCAGCTGGAATTCCATCACCTCCACTAGCTTTGTTCATGGTGATTCTTCCTAAGGCCCACTTGACGTCACATTCCAAGATGTCTGGCTCTAGGTCAGTGATCACACCATTGTGATTATCTGGGTTGTGACGATCTTTTTTGCATAGTTCTTCTGTGTATTCTTGCTACCTCTTCTTAATATCTTCTGCTGGATTGGAATTCAAATTTTAAAGAATTAACAATAATTTCAACAGCAATAACAGTAAGAAGGATAACATTTTTCCTTCCCTATAACAGACACCATGAAAGTGAGAGAAATCTCTAGTTCTTCTGAAAGACAGTTTTACATACTTTTATAGCTGCAATTTTTCATTTATGTTGTCATTGCCAGAGAAGTTTGATTTGTAGTCCATGAGGCAAAACCATGGTCATAAACTTGGGCCCAATCTATGTGATTACAGGATATGAGTAAAGAATTTGTTTAATATAGATTTATAGAGGTGGCTTTATAACAGTTAAAGGAAATAGTTTCTTTAGTTTCTCTTAGAAGATATCTTCCCACATGTAATATCTATCATCTTCTGCAAAACTCTCTGCTATGAAGAATTTTTTTTTTTTCAATAAGGTAATGAAAGCACAAAATTATAAGTTACAGCACATTACCTTTTGGCATATCTTTAAAATTGCATTTACAACATTATACTTACAAATCGCTAAATTTATATGACATTCTTATGTGATGCCATCTTGTTGAGGACAAGGAACATACTTTTTGTCTTTGTATTTCTAGTACCAGGCACAGTGATTGAAAAAATTTTTATATTAACAAAGCATGTGAAGTGAACTAATATTCAAGCTGACTGCTTAAGGCCAACAGTAGAATCCTTAAGCAGGGAGATTATTTTTAAATATTTAAGTTCTGCTGCTGCTACTGCTGCTAAGTCGCTTCAGTCATGTTTGACTCTGTGAGACCCCATGGACTGCAGCCCACCAGGCTCCTCTGTCCATGGGATTTTCCAGGCAAGAGTACTGGAGTGGGGTGCCATTGCCTTCTCCGATTTAAGTTCTAATATAAATCCCCATGGAAAAGAAATGCAAAAAAGCAAAATGGCTGTCTGAGGAGGCCTTACAAATAGCTGTGAAAAGAAGAGAAGTGAAACGAAAAGGAGAAAAGGAAAGATATAAGCATCTGAATGCAGAGTTCCAAAAAATAGCAAGGAGAGATAAGAAAGCCTTCCTCAGTGATCAATGCAAAGAAATAGAGGAAAACAACAGAATAGGAAAAACAAGAGATCTCTTCAAGAAAATTAGAGATTCCAAGGGAACATTTCATGCAAAAATGGGCTCGATAAAGGACAGAAATGGTATGGACCTAACAGAAGCAGAAGATACTAAGAAGAGGTGGCAAGAATACACAGAAGAACTGTACAAAAAAGATCTTCATGACCAAGATAGTCATGATAACGTGATCACTGACCTAGAGCCAGACATCTTGGAATGTGAAGTCAAGTGGGCCTTAGAAAGCATCACTATGAACAAAGTTAGTGGAGGTGATGGAATTCCAGTTGAGCTATTTCAAATCTTGAAAGATGATGCTGTGATAGTGCTGCACTCAATATGCCAGCAAATTTGGAAAACTCAATAGTGGCCACAGGACTGGAAGAGGTCAGTCTTCATTCCAATCCCAAAGAAAGGGAATGCCAAAGAATGCTCAAAGTACCGCACAATTGAACTCATCTCACACGCTAGTAAAGTCATGCTCAAAATTCTCCAAGCCAGGCTTCAGCAATATGTGAACCGTGAACTCCCAGATGTTCAAGCAGGTTTTAGAAAAGGCAAAGGAACCAGAGATCAAATTGCCAACATCCGCTGGATCATGGAGAAAGCAAGAGAGTTCCAGAAGAGCATGTATTTCTGCTTCATTGACTATGCCAAAGCCTTTGACCGTTTGGATCACAATAAACTGTGGAACGTTCTGAGAGAGATGGGAATACCAGACCACCTGACCTGTCTCTTGAGAAACCTGTATGCAGGTCAGGAAGCAACAGTCATAACTGGACATGGAACAACAGACTGGTTCCAAATAGGAAAAGGAGTATGTCAAGGTTGTATATTGTCACACTGCTTCTTTAACTTATATGCAGAGTACATCATGAGGAACGCTGGGCTGGAAGAAGCACAAGCTGGAATCAAGATTGCCGGGAGAAATATCAATAACCTCAGATATGCAGATGACACCACCCTTACGGCAGAAAGTGAAAAGGAACTCAAAAGCCTCTTGATGAAAGTGAAAGAGGAGAGTGAAAAGGTTGGCTTGAAGCTCAACATTCAGAAAACAAAGATCATGGCATCTGGTCCCATCACTTCATGGGAAGTAGATGGAAAAACAGTGGAAACAGTGTCAGACTTTATTTTTTGGGGGGCTCCAAAATCAGTGCAGATGCTGATTGCAGCCATGAAATTAAAAGACACTTACTCCTTGGAAGGAAAGTTATGACCAACTTTGATAGTATATTGAAGAGCAGAGACATTACACTGCCAACCAAGGTCCTTCTAGTCAAGGCTATGGTTTTTCCTGTGATCATGTATGGATGTGAGAGTTGGACTGTGAAGAAAGTTGATCGCCCAAGAATTGATGCTTTTGAACTGTGGTGTTGGAGAAGACTCTTGAGAGTCCCTTGGACTGCAAGGAGATCCAACCAGTCCATTCTAAAGGAGATCAATCCTGGGTGTTCATTGGAAAGACTGATGCTAAAGGAAACTGAAATACTTTGGCCACCTCATGCGACGAGTTGACTCACTGGAAAAGACTCTGATGTTAGGAAAGGTGTGGGGCGGGAGGAGAAGGGGACGACAGAGAATGAGATGGATGGATGGCATCACTGACTCTGTGGACATGAGTTTGAGTGCATTCCGGGAGTTGGTGATGGAGAGGGAGGCCTGGCATGTGTTATTCATGGTTTTGCGGAGAGTCGGACACGACTGAGCGACTGAACTGAACTGAACTGATAAGTCAACTACAGGGCTTCCCAGGTGTTGCTAGTTGTAAAGAACCTGTCTGCCAATAATGGAAACTCAAGAGACACAGGTTGGATTTCTGGGTTGGGAATATCCCCAAGGCATGTCAACTCACTCCAGTATTCTTACCTGGAGAACCCCACGGACAGAGGAGCCTGGTGGGGTACAGTCCATTACATCTCAAAGAGTTGAACATGACTGAAGTGACAGCGTTAAGTCAACTAACTTTTTACATGAAAGAAAAACCCTCTTGTTATGCTCTCCAGATATTAAATTATGCTTTAAGAAAACTAGATGATTTTTTAGAAGAGGAATATTTTAAATTCATGTGATGTAACTCTGCTTAAATTTATTTTGTAAACGAGGTAGAAGGTATTTAAATGATTGGAGAAGTGTATTTGAAATACTTTGCTTGACTATTTTAATCTCCTGAAATTAAAAGGAAATGCAGTGCTATGTACACACACACACACAAATGTATATTTTTTCAAGAATATCCAGAATGTCCAAACTACAAGAAAAGAGCTCTCTGGCAATTAGACAAGGCTTTGAAACTGTGATTAAAACTTTGAGCATTTAATAAAGTATGTAAGCCCTATAACACTTGTAGAGATCAATGTAATTAATGTTTCTCTCTTTGTACAGATGAGAATTTAATGTAAGATAGCTTCTCATCTCAGCTGGACATAGGAAGAGATTTTCATCATTTGAAAAAGATATCAGTTCAGTTCAGTGGCTCAGTCATGTCCGACTCTTTGCGATCCCATAGACTTCAGCTCGCTAGGCTTCTCTGTCCATCACCAACTTCCGGAGCTTACTCAAACTCATGTCCATTGAGTTGATGATGCCATCCAACCATCTCATCCTCTGTTGTCCCCTTCTCCTCCCACCTTCAATCTTTCCCAGCGGCCCGGCGGCACAGGCGCAGACGCGGGAGACGCCCGGCTCCGGCGGCGCAGACGCGGGAGACGCCTGGCTCCGGTGCAACCGACCCCGTGCAGAATCCTGGCTGAGATGAGCTACCCCGCGCCCAGGGTTAGGGCGGTGGCCGACAGGAGCTGTACCACGTTCAGGAGGCAGTGGCTGCTTGGGCACCAGAGGGCCGAGAGGAGCTGATCTACATTCAAAGCAGGAGGCGCGGCCTTGAGGAGATACCCCTCCTCCAAGGTAAGGTACAGCGGCTGCGCCTTGCTGGAGCAGCTGGGAAGAGATACTCCACGACCAAGTGGAATATAAGAATCCAGTGTTCTGGGGAGGAAGGAACAAGATGGCGGAGGGATAAGATGGCAAGACCACTTTCTCCCCCACAAATTCATTAAAAGAACATTTGAACGCGGAGTAAAGTCCACAAAACAACTTCTGAATACTGGCAGAGGACATCAGGCTCCCAGAAAAGCAGCCCATTGTCTTCTAAAGGAGAGCGAAGAAATCCAGCTCCACCCACCAGAACACCGACACATGCTTCCCTAACCAGGGAACCTGAACAAGTCACCCGTCCAACCCCACACACAGCGAAGAAACTACGTAATAAAGAGAACTCCACAAACTGCAAGAAGAGGGAAAGGCCACCCCAAGCAAAGCAATATAAGCAAGATGAAGAGACAGAGAAATACCCAGCAAGTAAAGGAACAAGATAATTGCCCACCAACACAAACAAAAGAAGATATAGGGAATTTACCTGATAAAGAATTTCAAATTTTGATGGTGAAAATGATTCAAAATCTTGAAAGCAAAATGGAGTTACAGATAATTAACCTGGGGAAAAGGATTGAGAAGATGGAAGAAAGATTTAATAAGGACTTAGAAGAAATAAAAAAGAGTCAATATACAATGAATAATGCAATAGATGAGATCAGAAACACTCTGGAGGGAACAAACAGCAGAATAACAGAGGCAGAAGACAGGATAAGCGAACTAGAAGATAGAATTGTAGAAATAAATGAAACAGAGAGCAAAAAAAGTAAAACGAATTAAAAGAAATGAGGACAATATTAGAGACCTCTGGGACAATGTTAAACGCTCCAACATTCGAATCATAGGAATCCCAAAAGAAGAAGACAAAAAGAAAGACCATGAGAGAATACTTGAGGAGATAATAGTTGAAAACTTCCCTAAAATGGGGAAAGAAATAATCACCCAAGTCCAAGAAACCCAGAGAGTCCCCAACAGGATAAACCCAAGGCGAAATACTCCGAGACACATATTAATCAAATTAACAAAGATCAAACACAAAGAACAAATATTAAAAGCAGCAAGGGAAAAGCAGCAAATAACACACAAGGGGATTCCCATAAGGATAACAGCTGATCTTTCAACAGAAACTCTTCAGGCCAGAAGGGAGTGGCAAGACATACTTAAAGTGATGAAAGAAAATACCCTACAGCCCAGATTACTATACCCAGCAAGGATCTCATTCAAATATGAAGGAGAAATCAAAAGCTTTACAGACAAGCAAAAGCTGAGGGAATTCAGCATCACCAAACCAGCTCTCCAACAAATGCTAAAGGATCTTCTGTAGACAGGAAACACAGAAAGAGTGTATAAACTTGAACCCAAAGCAATAAAGAAAATGGCTACGGGATCGTACTTATCAATAATTACCTTAAACGTAAATGGGTTGAAATTTTCAAAAAGGCTAGGAAACAATTCTCATAGCCATCAATAGTTCAGTGTTGAGTTCATGAATAGTTTTTAAAGTTTGGGACAAACTGTAGTATTTGCTATTTGAAGTACTATTTGTAATTGGCATATTTTGATGTAACATTGGCCTTCATTTCCATCTTAAAACGCCTAAAAATGCCTAACAGGTTTTTAGATTTGTGAATTTTAGTTGAAATGTATTTTACGATGTTACTAAACCTGCAGAAATATTTAAATATTTCAGAGAACTTATTCACTGTACATTTAATTTATTTTATTTATAAAAGTTATGAACTGTAGAAAGTTTAACTTGTTGGGTCAAATGCTTGTTGCTTCAAATGCTTGTTGCATTTGAAGTGCTAGTTACAAGAAAATCAAATACCTTCAATGTATAAATGCTATTAAGTTTTTAAAGGACTCTGGAGTATAAGTAAGTTTGTTTAAAGAAATTTAGTCTGTTCAACTTGAAAAAAAAATAAATAAAATTGGAAAAAAAAATCAAATTAAAATTTTATACATAAATATATGTATAATATATACTTCGAAAACTTATTAATTTTTAAGTCACTAAAAAATTTATGACAATTTGATTCTACTTGTTTGACTAAGTATGAATAGAACAATAAATATCTAATTTGTATTCACTTAAAATTGATACAATCTGGCATCTAGTATTATGACTAAAAGCCTGGAAAGTTTTTTATCTTAGTGATTTAAAAAAAATGTGAATTAGGCTTCAGACTTCTAATTCAATTCTGAGAATATAAAGGAATACTATGTTGTAAAACAAAAAAGGAAATTAACACATGATACAGTATTATTAACTAAAGTATATATTTTGTTCAAATTTCACACACACACAAAAAATAAAGTACTATATTTTGAAATGCAAAAAAAAAAAATCTTTCCCAGCATGAGGGTCTTTTCCCATGAGTGAGTTCTTCACATCAGGTGGCCAAAGTATTGGAGTTTCAGCTTCAGCATCTGTCCTTCTAATGAATATTCAGGACTGATTTCATTTAGGATTGACTAGTTGGATATCCAAGCAGTCTAAGTGACTCTCAAGAGTCTGCTCCAACACCACAGCCCAAAAGCCTCAATTCTGCGCTCAGCTTTCTTTATAGTCCAACTCTCACATCCATACATGTCTACTGGAAAAAACATAGGTTTGATGGATCTTTGTTGGCAAAGTAATGCCTCTGCTTTTTAATACACTGTCTAACTTGATCATAAATTTTCTTCCAAGGAGCAAGCGTCTTTTAATTTCATGGCTGCAGTTATGATCTGCAGTGATTTTGGAGGAAAAGAAAATTAAAGTCTGTCACGGTTTCCATTATTTCCCCATCTATTTGCCATGAAGTGAAGGGACCGGATGTCATCATCTTAGTTTCCTGAATGTTGAGTTTTAAGCAAACTTTTTCACTCTACTCTATCACTTTCTTCAAGAGGCTCTTTAGTTCTTTGTTTTCTGCCATAAGTGTGGTATCATCATCTGCATATCTGAGATTATTGATATTTCTCCTGGCAATCTTACTTCCAGCTTGTGCTTCATCCAGTCCAGCATTTCGCATGATATACTCTGCACATACGTTAAATAAGCAGGGTGACAATATACAGCCTTGACGTATTCTTTATCAGATTTGCAACCAGTCTATTGTTCCATGTCCAGTTCTGTTGCTTCTTGACCTGCATACAGATTTCTCAGGAGGTAGGTCAGTTAGTCTGGTATTCCCATCTCTTGAAGAATTTTCCACATTTTGTTGTGATCCACAAAGTAAAAGGCTTTGGCATAGTCAATAAAGCAGAAGTAGATGTTTTTCTGGATCTTTCTCACTTTTTCAGTGATTCAATGGATATTGACTATCTAACCTCTGGTTCCTCTGCCTTTTTTAATCCAGCTTGAACATCTGGAATTTCACAGTTCACATACTTTCGGAGCCTCATTTGGAGGATTTTGAGTATTACTTTGCTAGCGTGTGAGATGAGTGCAATATTCACTCATTTTGAGCGTTTGAGCATTCTTTGGCATTGCCTTTCTTCTGGGATTGAAATGAAAACTGAACCTTTGCAGTCCTGTGGCCACTGCTGAGTTTTCCAAATTTGCTGGCATATTGAGTGCAGCACTTTCACAGCATGATCTTTCAGAATTTGAAATAGCTGAACTGTCATTGGGGAATGTGCAGTAAATATCATCTCTTTTCCTAGTCAGCTTTAATTTTGAATTATGTTTTCTATTTTAATCTTAGAAATCAGGGGAAATATCCCATATTTGAGAGCCTAGGAATCTGCAAATATGAAATGCTTCTTTTATAGCAATAGAAATCCATGGGAAGTGTTTCACTGACTGCTTATTTGTTTGTCGTTAAAGACTATCAATCTGAAAGACTCAAATTGATTCTTAAGGAATACAGAAATATGATTGCTTACAGGTTAGACCATTCAAAACTGGGTGGAAGAATCTTTCACTTTAGGAAAGATAGCTTTCCCTAACTTGGAGATGATCAATGGGAGTGAGATAAGTTAGAAAGTGAAATAGCACTGGTTTGAACATCACATCAATTTGCTAGGAAACCTGGAAGCCTTTGCTCATTTTAATATGTGGCCACTGGATTCCCAACTTGACTGGTTGCACAACACCACTAAACAGAGCATTCCAGAATCCAACTGAGGAAGATAACGCCAGGAAAGGAAGAACGAAGGCTGAGAACCCATAGGAATCAGTGAGAATTACGCGCTTTTTTTTTTATTTTTAAATACAATTTATTAGAAAAACTGAAATTTACAATGTCTTTATATCACTCACTGAGTACATAGAATTTAAAAACAATTATGCAGTTTTATACTATGCTCTGGGTTGCTTTCCTTGGAAAAAAATTTTTTATTTATTTATCTTATTTGGCTGCCTAGATCTTGGTGGCAGATGTGGGGTTTTTTGTTGTGTCTTGCAGACTTCTCTCTAGTTGTGGCCTGTGGGCTTAGTTGCCCTGAGGTATGTGGGCAACTAAGTTCCCTCATCAGGGATTGAACCTGCATCCCCTCCATCGGAAGATGGATTTTTAATCACTGGACCATCAGGGAAGTCCCTCTGGATTATTTTCTAACTGGTATTCATTGCAGGTTAAAAATGAAAACCTTAAAGTAACCAAGGAGCCAACTAGGGGCATATAAGTTAGTTTGAATTTTATATAAGGTAGCTGTCACTACATACAGTCCAGAAATTTATAGTATTTTACATTCTGTTTTCCAGTGTCCTTAGTTCCTATTTCATGAGGTTCTCTGTGTTAAAACTCATTTATTTCATCTACAAAAGCAAAAATCTGCACAAAGTCCTATAGAAAATCCAGACATGATTTCATATTAAGTATTTGGGACTCATTATCACTTCATAGAGTCACATGTAATGTAAACAACATTTATTTTATACTCAACTTTTGTTTCAAATGTTTCATTTTCCTATTTTGATCTCAAACACCATAGAAAATGTTTCACAGCAATTTGAAGTCTCAGTTCAGTTCAGTTCAGTTCAGTCGCTCAGTCGTGTCCGACTCTCCACGACCCCATGAATCACAGTACGCCAGGCCTCCCTGTCCATCACCAACTCCCGGAGTTCACTCAGACTCATGTCCACCGAGTCAGTGAATTTAAAGTCTAGAGATCAACAAATAAGAAATTTCTATCTTTTGTAGAAATGGAAATACATGAAAAGTGTTTTATTGAGTTAATTTCACAACATAATAAATATCTTCTGTCACAACCTCATCATTTTACAAATGAGAGAAAAAAAAGACACAAATGTGTGTAGGTTTTTTCCCTCTAGTTGAGCATTTTTCCTTCCTTCTAATTTTTCTCCTTTTCTTTTATTCAATATTTATTTTACAGGCAGATTTTTGCCTATTATCTATCATGATATGCTAATCTTATATTTTCTTTAATAATGTCTTAGATTATTGATTTTTATCTCTGCCTTTTGTGTATGTGTACTCAGGAAATAACCATTCCTTAGTTTTCCTAAGAATACCTTCTGGGGAAAGCAGCCCAGGAGATTACTATGGCATGTCAAACAATGGAAGTTATTATGGTTTATCAATGCAAAACTGCTTTAAAAAATTTCATTCAGATTGAAATGTTCTTATTTATATTGACATAATTCTCTAATTTTCCACAAAGACTTAATTGCAACCCTAGATACACTTTGTTCAAATATCAATTTTTATTTAGCCAGAGGAAATAAAATATTCAAACTCTATAAATCATAGGAGTGCTAATATGCCATGTTTTAGGAAGGGTATTAATAAATGACAATTATAAATTCAAATCTCCATTAAAAAACTTCAATATCAGTTTATGAATGATGCAAAATCATATTTCCATCCTAAATAATGTTCTTCCCTTCTAGAACATCCATTCATTAAAAAATTCTATTACATCCCAATTTTAGATTTTTTTCTTCCCTAAGAGAGTCACACTATAAATTTTTAAAACTTCAATGGAATAGACAGTTGTCTAGAAAAAAATATGGAGAAAGAGAATTGTAACATCATTTACTCATTAAACAAATTGAATCAATAATTAAAATTATTTAACAAGATAATCCAAAATATTACCTTGTCCCCATATATTTTATGGGATAATTTTGCCAAAACTTAAAGTGATAGACATAGATGGAAGAAGATCAAAAATACTTATTTCATGAAATTATTATCTTGACATCAAAATTAGGTAATAAAGCTACTAAAATATATATTTAAAGGGCACTCTTCCTCATGAATGTAGGTGCAGATATCCTAGACAAAATGTCAGTTAACAAATACTACAAAATTATAAGAAAAAAACTTAGAACACACATACACACTGACTCTAATAGAATGATAGTAGAGTGCCCTGTACGCTATTGGAGATCAGAGGAGAAATAACTCCAGAAAGAATGAAGGGATGGAGCCAAAGCAAAACCAATACCCAGTTGTGGATGCGACTGGTGATAGAAGCAAGGTAAGATGCTGTAAAGAGCAATATTGCATAGGAACCTGGAATGTTAGGTTCATGAATCAAGGCAAATTGGAAGTGGTCAAACAGGACATGACAAGAGTGAACGTCGACATTCTAAGAATTAGTGAACTAAAATGGACTGGAATGGGTGAATTTAACTCAGATGATCATTATATCGACTATTGTGGGCAGGAATCCCTTAGAAGAAATGGAGTAGCCATCATGATTAACAAAAGAGTCCGAAATGCAGTACTTGGATGCAATCTCAAAAATGACAGAATGATCTCTGTTCATTTCCAAGGCAAACCATACAATATTAGAGTAATCCAAGCCTACACCACAACCAGTAACGCTGAAGAAGCTGAGGTTGAACGGTTCTATGAAGACCTACAAGACCTTTTAGAACAAACATCCAAAAAAGATGTCCTTTTCATTATAGGGGACTGGAATGCAAAAGTAGGAAGTCAAGAAACACCTGGAGTAAAAGGCAAATTTGAACTTGGAGCATGGAATGAAGCAGACAAAGGCTAATAGAGTTTTGCAAAGGGAATGCTCTGGTCATAGCAAACACCCTTTTCCAACAACACAAGAGAAGACTCTACACATGGACATCACCTGATGGTCAACACCGAATCAGATTGATTATTCTTTGCAGCCAAAGGTGAAGAAGCTCTATACAGTTATCAAAAAAAAAAATGACCAGGAGCTGACTGTGGCTCAGATCATGAACTCCTTATTGCTAAATTCAGACTGAAATTGAAGAAAGTAGGGAAAACCACTAGACCATTCAGGTATGACCTAAATCAAATCCCTTATGATTATACAGTGGAAGGGAGAAATAGATTTAAGGGACTATATCTGATAGATAGAGTGCCTGATGGACTATGGACAGAGGTTCATGACATTGTACTGGAGATAGGGACCAAGACCATCCCCATGGAAAAGAAATGCAAAAAAGCAAAATGGCTGTCTGAGGAGGCCTTACAAATAGCTGTGAAAAAAAAAGAAGCGAAAAGCAGAAGAAAAAAGAAAAGATATAAGCATCTGAATGCAGAGTCCCAAAGAATAGCAAGGAGAGATAAGAAAGCCTTCCTCAGCGATCAATGCAAAGGAATAGAGGAAAAAAACAGAATAGGAAAGACAAGAGATCTCTTCAAGAAAATTAGAGATACCAAGGGACCATTTCATGCACAGATGGACTCGATAAAGGACAGAAATGTTATGAAACTAAGAGAAGCAGAAGATATTAAGAAGAGGTGGCAAGAATACACAGAAGAACTGTACAAAAAAGATCTTCACAATCAAGATAATCACGACGGTGTGATCACTGACCTAGAGCCAGACATCTTGGAATGTGAAGTCAAGTGGGCCTTAGAAAGCATCACTATGAACAAAGCTAGTGGAGGTGATGGAATTCCAGTTGAGCTATTTCAAATTCTGAAAGATGATGCTGTGAAAGTGCTACACTCAATATGCCAACAAATTTGGAAAACTCAGCAGTGGCCACAGGACTGGAAAAGGTCAGTCTTCATTCCAATCCCAAAGAAAGGGAATGCCAAAGAATGCTCAAACTACCGCACAATTGCACTCATCTCACACACTAGTACGGAGAAGGCAATGGCAATCCACTCCAGTACTCTTGCCTGGAAAAACCCATGGATGGACGAGCCTGGTAGGCTGCAGTCCATGGGGTCGCTAAGAGTCAGACAGGTCTGAGCGACTTCACTTTCAATTTTCACTTTCACGCATTGGAGAAAGAAATGGCAACTAACTCCAGTGTTCTTTCCTGGAGAATCCAAGGGATGGGGGAGCCTGGTGGGCTGCCGTCTATGGGGTCGCACAGAGTCGGACATGACTGAACCGACTGAGCAGCAGCAGCAGCAGCAGCAGCACACGCTAGTAAAGTCATGCTCAAAATTCTCCAAGCCAGGCTGCAGCAATACGTAAACCATGAACTTCCAGATGTTCAAGCTGGTTTTAGAATAGGCAGAGGAACCAGAGATCAAATTGCCAACATCCGCTGGATCATGGAAAAAGCAAGAGAGTTGCAGAAAAACATCTATTTCTGCTTCATTGACTATGCCAAAACCTTTGACTATGTGGATCACAATAAACTGTGGAAAATTCTGAAAGAGATGGGAATACCAGACCACCTGACCTGCCTCTTGAGAAACCTGCATGCAGGTCAGGAAGCAACAGTTAGAACTGGACATGGAACAACAGACCAGTTCCAAATAGCAAAAGGAGTAGTCAAGTTTATATATTGTCACCCTGCTTATTTAACTTATATGCAGAGTACATCATGAGGAACGCTGGGCTGGAAGAAGCACAAGCTGGAATCAAGATTGCCGGGAGAAATATCAATAACCTCAGGTATGCAGATGACACCACCCTTATGGCAGAAAGTGAAGAGGAACTAAAAAGCCTCTGGATGAAAGTGAAAGAGGAGAGTGAAAAAGTTATCTTGAAGCTCAACATTCAGAAAACAAAGATCATGGCATCTGGTCCCAACACTTCACGGGAAATAGATGGGGAAACAGTGGAAATAGTATCAGACTTTATTTTGGGGGGCTCCAAAATCACTGCGGATACTGATTGCAGCCACGAAATTAAAAGACGCTTACTCCTTGGAAGGAAAGTTATGACAAACCTAGATTGCATATTAAAAAGCAGAGACATTACTTTGCCAGCCAAGGTCTGTCTAGTCAAGACTATGGTTTTTCCAGTGGTCATGTATAGATATTAGAGTTGGACTGTGAAGAAAGCTGATTGCCAGAGAATTGGTGCTTTTGAACTGTGGTGCTGGAGAAGACTCTTGAGAGTCCCTTGGACTGCAAGGAGATCCAACCAGTCCATTCTAAAGGAAATCAGTCCTGGGTGTTCATTGTAAGGACTGAGGCTGAAGCTGAAGCTCCAATACTTTGGCTACCTCATGCGAAGAGCTGACTCACTGGAAAAGACTCTGATGCTGGGAGGGATTGGGGTCGGGAGGAGACCGAGATGACAGAGAATGAGATCGCTGGATGGCATCACCAATTTGATGGAGGTGAGTCTGAGTGAACTCCGGGTGTTGGTGATGGACAGGGAGGCCTGGCGTTCTGTTATTCATGGGGTCGCCAAGAGTCGGACACGACTGAGCGACTGAACTGAACTGAACTGAGAGTGTGTGAATAAACCACTTTGAAAAAATATGTCTAAGAAAATTTATAGCATCAATATTAAAAATTAACAAAATTTTAAACAAAGTATGAATTCACAGAAATATGACTAGTAGTGGTAGTATACTCAAACAATAAAGACTATATGACAATGGGAAAATAATGAACTTACTATGTGAGTAAACATGAACCTCAGAGAAAGAGTGAAACAAATGACACAAAAGCATACATACATGGTATATAACTCAGTTTATAAAATGGTCAAAACAGATGAAATTAAGGTATGCTTCAAAAGCATACTGGTTACTTTGTGGAGGTGATGACTGGGATGGGCCACTCAAGAGGCATCTGGAGTGTTACCCAGTTTCTGAGTTGGTTACACAGATGGGCAAAGCTTCATGAAGCAGTACACTTAAGATAGACACACTTCATAATTTGCATGTGATCTGTTGCACTTCAATAAAACTTTTAAAGAGAAAGTAAAGAAAATGAAGGAAGAATATACAAATAAATATATAAAACAAATGACAGACTGAGAGAAAAGGTAGTGTATTCATGTATCCAGATTGCATTATTAAAAAAAGAAATATGCAAAACAGCACACGATAAAAGTTCTCTCACATCAAATAGAAAATAGTTTATATAAAAAAAGGTTGCATGGACAAACAAAGCAATGATTTGGGATAAAAGTTGTTCAATCCACTAGAAATCATAAAACTGCACATTAAAAAGAACACAACCATTAGATTATTAAAATTAAGCCCAAATTAAGTCTGGCAGTAGTACACGACTAGAGTGTAAATTAGTATTGCTTTGAAGAAAAATTTAGCAGTTTCTTATGAAATTGCAAATGTACATGCCCCGTGGTCCTGCAATTCCATTTCTATATCTAGAGACATACTGAGAAAAATATTCAAGAGAATATTTATAAGGACATTTGCTGCAGTATTATTCAAATCAGAAGAAAAGAGACATATTAAGTATTAATTGTTTAATGTATAAATAGACATATTTTCCCACATTTGATTTTACACAACAATAAACAATTTTAGTATATTCATAGTATATGCATAGTTTTAGGTGCATTTTCAAAATTGTGAATGAATAACATAAAAGCTAAATGAGATTCATGACACATTTCTGTAATTTTTACATATAATGTAAATTTAAAAGCATATAAAACCATACAGAATGAAATTATATATTTTCATAGATGTCCATCAATATGAAAATATATTTACAAAGTATTTGAAAAACATATATTTAAAGTATGCCAAGCAACATGTTGATGCATGTGCATGTCAATGGGAGGCTATAGAATAGGATTGGGGGTATCAGATGCAGAGAGAAATTGAAAGCGATGTAGAATTAGACAATAAACAACTGAATTGGAAACTTCCAGTCTGTCAAGATGAAGTAGCCCCATTCCTCCTATATCTTTCCTTTTATAACTTAAATTAGTTTTTGCAATGTAAACAGCACAACAAGCATAAGGACACGCTGACAAGTAGAAAGAAGAAAATAGACCCTCTAGTCAACCCTGAGACTTTTCTTGCTGAATTTCTAATGGCAATGGATTTTCTCAGTGGCGTCCATGTATCCTAGACAGGGGTTGGCGATAGTACGTAATGTAAAACCACCAAAAAGGCATAGGCAAAGAAAATTCCAAGAAAAGCCTGTTTTTCCCTACTAACCCCCACTCAAACAGCATAAAAACTTTTTGGCAACAGCCCCTTAATTTCAGCCAACACCAATAGCGAAACTGCATCAACTCCCCTGAGGTTTCAATGAGCAAGCTGGAGAGTTGAGCTTCCAATCAATCCTCCTGCTTCCTTGAAGCAAGTGAAGTTTCAATTTCCCTGAATGGTGGTTTCTGTAGGACCAGTGAGCAGCAGATCTTCTCTCCCTCATCTGTCAGAATCAGATGACTCTGTGATCCTCCACTCCTACTCAGTAATGATGAGATATAACAAGGCAGTCTCTGTGAAGTTTCACCTTACCTACACACACACACATATACATGCGGACACACACACAGCCAGTGGAGCTTGTAGAGAACTGAGACTTTTTACCCACTCAATGTCAAAGAAACTGGACAAGGTGATACAGATCAGAGATATCAACTATATCACTTTCCCCTCTCCATTGTGCCAGCAAGGCTTATTATGAGGCTGAACCTCCACACCCACCTGGCAGGAACAAGGCTGAACAAGCATTGTGATGCACAGCTCTACCCTCCCCTGGTATCAGTGAGAACTTTTCACCCTCTCTGGTCATCAGTGAGGTAGGGCAAGATGGCACTTCACTTCTACCTTCCCCTCGTGTCATTGGATAGGGGAGGGGAAACAGCAAGAAAGCAGTGAGCTGAGTTCCTATCCCACCCTGCAGCATCAAAGCAGAGTTTGCCAGCCCTCCATATTCCCGTTCTTTTTTTTTTTTTTTTTTGCAGGACAGGCACACAGGGAGAAAAAAGGCAGCTACAATTGGTACTCACATTAGCCAGGAAAGTGTTAGTGGGGGTAAGGGGCAGCTAAACTTCCATGCCACCTGTCTGTAATGGGGCAGCATGAGTCAGTGCTCTGTTTTTGCTGGGGTGGTGCTGCCAGGTCCAGCAGGAAGCTCAACATACACGTCTGCAAGATCTTCACCTATATAAAGTAGAGGGATTACCCATTAAAAACAAGATGAAATAGGATCATGGGTCTCCTAATAGAATGTCCAAAAGTTCCAGAATAGAATAAAAAAAAATCACTCTCAATATCTTGAACCAAATAAATAAATAAAAATAAGAAAAACTAATTAATGTCAAAATCCACGTTAAACCATTAAACAGATGTTATAATTATCTGAAAAGGATTTTAAACTAGTCATCACAAAAATGCTTCAGCAAACATTAATGGATTCATTTGAAAAAATAGAAACTTTTAGGAATGAAATCAAAGTTAAAAACAAAAAACAAATGAGAATTATAGAATTGAAAACTATAAAATCAAGATAAAAGTCTCAGTTTGCTCAAGAGCTCAGTGGAAATGGCAGAGGATAGGACCAGTGAAATTGACGATAATTCAATATAACTTGGCCACTTTGAAAAGAGAAAAATTTGAAATTAAAAATAAACAGAATTTTATGAGCTTCTGGAATAATAATAAAAGAGTTAATATTTGTGTCATCAGAGTCTCAGAAGGAGGGGAAAGGGAAAATGGGATTGGAAACATATTTGAAGAAATAATGTTTAAAAACTTCTCAAATTTGGTCAAAACCAAATTTAAACTAATATTTTACACAAAAGTTAACTTAAAATGGATCACAGATTTATGCAGAAACTGAAAAATTGACCATTCTATGGAAAATTATAAAAAGGAAAGAGTGAGGATATAGATTTAAGCAAAGGTCTTATATTTGGTGCCAGAAAACTATCCATAAAGAGAAAAACTTTTGTTTGACTGTATTAAATTAAAAACTAGTCTGTGAAAACCCTTCTAAGAAGAAAAAGGAAAGTAATACCCTGAAAGAAAGTATTTGCAAACCAAATATCCAACAAAGAACTTATATCTAGAATATATAAAGAACTTTTCAAATCCCATGTAACAAACAAACAAACAAAATCAGTTAGAATATAGTCAAAAGACATGAGAAGGCACTTCCCACATACACGTCTATGTGTGCCAAATTGCTTCAGTTATGTCTAATTCTTTGCAACCCCGTGGACTGTGGCCCACCAGGTTCCTCTGTCCATGGGGTTCTCCAGACAAGAGTATTGGAATGGGTTGCCATGTGCTCCTCCAGGTCACACACACACACACAGAAGGGTGACCACATCAGATACTGGCAAGGATGAGGACAAACTGGATCACATATTCGCTGATATTGGGATGGAAAAATGTTACATTCACTATGGAAAACTGGCAATTTCTTAAAAAAACAGACCAAACCATATGACCCAGCAAGTGTACTCTTGAGCATTTATTCCATAAAAAGCTTGCATACTCTCAACACAAATGTTGATAGTCCTTTTTGTTTTTCTCAATTAGAATATAGCTGCTTTATGATGTTGTGTTTTTTTCAGGTGTACAACGAAGTGATTCAGTTATACATATATTGATCTTTTTCAGATTATTTTCTCTTATAGATTATTACAAAATATTGACTATAGTCCTCTGTGCTATACAATAGGTCCTTGTTGGTTATCTATTTTATATACAGTAGTGTGTATGTTTTATATATGTTGCTGTTGTTTAGTTGCTCAGTTGTGACCATTTCCTTTTCCAGTGTTTTATATATAGTAGAGTGTATATGTGGAGAAGGAAATGGCAACCCACTCCAGTGTTCTTGCCTGGAGAATCCCAGGGGCGGGGGAGCCTGGTGGGCTTCCGTCTGTGGGGTCACACAGAGTCGGACACGACTGAAGTGACTTAGCAGCAGAGTGTATATGAAGAAGAAATGGCAACCCACTCCAATAGTCTTGCCTGTAAAATCCCATGGACAGAGGAGCCTGGTAGCCTACAGTACATGGGATTGCAAAGAGTCACACAACACTGAGTGACTGAACAGCAGCAGCAGCATGTATATGTTAATCCCAAACTCCTAATTTCATAATGTTCCCAAACCAGAAACAATATTCACTGGATAAGTAGTTAAATAAGTGTGGTGCATCTATTCAATGCAACACTGCTAATATGTTCCATGATGCTGGATGTGGCTACAAAAGATCAAGATGAGAGATGCTTTTGGTGATGGAGTTGTTCTGTACCTTGTCTGTATCAATGAAAATATAATGCCTACGGTGTTGTACAGTTTTTCTGTGTATTCTTGCCACCTCTTCTTAATATCTTCTGCTTCTGTTAGGTCCATACCACTTCTGTCCTTTATCAAGCCCATCTTTGCATGAAATGTTCCCTTGATATCTCTAATTTTCTTGAAAAGATCTCTTGTTATTCCTATTCTGTTGTTTTCCTCTATTTCTTTGCATTGATCACTGAGGAAGGCTTTCTTATTTCTCCTTACTATTCTTTGGAACTCTGCATTCAGAGCGTATATCTTTCCTTTTCTCCTTTGCTTTTTGCCTCTCTTCTTTTCACAGCTATTTGTAAGGCCTCCTCATACAGCCATTTTGCTTTTTTGCATTTCTTTTCCATGGGGATGGTCTTGGTCCCTGTCTCCTGTACAATGTCATGAACCTCTGTCCACAGTTCATCAGGCACTCTATAGATCAGATCTAGTCTCTTAAATCTATTTCTCACTTCTACTGTATAATCATAGGGGATTTGATTTAGGTCATATCTGAATCGTCTAGTGGTTTGCCCTACTTTCTTCAATTTAAGTCTGAATTTGGCAATAAGGAGTTCATGATCAGAGCCACAGTCAGCTCCTGGTCTTGTTTTTGCTAACTGTATAGAGCTTCTCCATCTTTGGCTGCAACGAATATAATCAATCTGATTTCGGGGTTGACCATCTGGTGATGTCCATGTGTAGAGTCTTCTGTTGTGTTGTTGGAAGAGGGTGTTTGCTATGACCAGTGCGTTCTCTTGACAAAACTCTATTAGCCTTTGCCCTGGTTCATTTCGTGCTCCAAAGCCAAATTTGCCTGTTACTTCAGGTGTTTCTTGAATTCCTACTTTTGCATTCCAGTCCCCTACAATGAAAAGGACATCTGTTTTGGGTGTTAGTTCTAAAAGGTCTTGTAGGTCTTCATAGAACCGTTCAACTTTGGCTTCTTCAGCATTACTGGTTGGTGCATAGACTTGGATTACTGTAATATTGAATGGTTTGACTTGGAAACGAACAGAATTCATTCTGTCATTTTTAAGATTGCATCCAAGTACTGCATTTCGGACTCTTTTGTTGACCATGATGGCTACTCCATTTCTTCTAAGGGATTCCTGCCCACAGTAGTAGATATAATGGTCATCTGAGTTAAATTCACCCATTCCAGTCCATTTTAGTTCACTGATTCCTAGAATGTCTAAGTTCACTCTTGTCATCTCCTGTTTGACCGCTTCCAATTTGCCTTGATTCATGGACCTAACATTCCATGTTCGAAGATAATCACGATGGCATGATCACTCACCTAGAACCAGACATCTTGGAATGTGAAGTCAAGTGGGCCTTAGAGAGCATCACTATGAACAAAGCTAGTGGAGGTGATGGAATTCAAATTGAGCTATTTCAAATCCTGAAAGATGATAGGGTGAAAGTGCTGAACCCAATATGCCAGCAAATTTGAAAAACTCAGCAATGGCCACAGGACTGGAAAAGGTCAGTCTTCATCCCAATCCCAAAGAAAGGGAATGCCAAAGACTGCTCAAACTACTGCACAATTGCACTCATCTCACACACTAGTAAAGTCATGCTCAAAATTCTCCAAACCAGGATTCAGCAATATGTGAACCGTGAACTTCCAGATGTTCAAGCGGGTTTTAGGAAAGACAGCGGAATCAGATATCAAATTGCCAACATCTGCTGGATCATGGAAAAAGCAAGAGAGTTCCAGAAAAACATCTATTTCTGCTTCAATGACTATGCCAAAGCCTTTGACTGTGTGGATCACAATAAACTGTGGAACATTTTGAAAGAGATGGGAATACCAGACCACCTCACCTGCCTCTTGAGAAACCTGTATGCAGGTCAGGAAGCAACAGTTAGAATTGGTCATGGAAAAACAGACTGGTTCCAGATAGGAAAAGGAGTACGTCAAGGTTGTATACTGTCACCCTGCTTTTTTAACTTATATGCAGAGTACATCATGAGGAACGCTGGGCTGGAAGAAGCACAAGCCGGAATCAAGATTGCCAGGAGAAATATCAATAACCTCAGATATGCAGATGACACCACCCTTATGGCAGAAAGTGAAGAGGAACTCAAAGGCCTCTTGATGAAAGTGAAAGAGGAGAGTGAAAAGGTTGGCTTGAAGCTCAACATTCAGAAAACAAAGATCATGGCATCTGGTCCCATCACTTCATGGGAAGATGGAGAAACAGTGGAAACAGTGTCAGACTTTATTTTTCTGGGCTCCAGAATCACTGCGGATGCTGATTGCAGCCATGAAATTAAAAGACGCTTGCTCCTTGGAAGGAAAGTTATGACCAACCTAGATAGCATATTAAAAAGCAGAGACATTACTTTGCCAACAAAGGTCCGTCTAGTCAAGGCTATGGTTTTTCCCATGGTCATGTATGGATGTGAGAGTTGGACTGTGAAGAAAGCTGATCGCCAAAGAATTGATGCTTTTGAACTGTGGTGTTGTAGAAGACTCTTGAGAGTCCCTTGGACTGCAAGGAGATCCAACCAGTCCATTCTAAAGGAGATCAATCCTGGGTGTTCATTGAAAGGACTGATGCTACGAGTTGACTCATTGGAAAAGAGTGTGATGCTGGGAGGGATTGTGGGTGGGAGGAGAAGGGGACGACAGAGAATGAGATGGCTGGATGGCATCACCGACTCAATGGACATGAGTTTGAGTGAACTTCGGGAGTTGGTGATGGACAGGGAGGCCTGCCATGCTGTCATTCATGGGGTGGCAACAGTCGGATCAGACTGAGCAACTGAACTGAACTGAACTGATGATGTTGTACTTTAGTTTTATAAGATATTACCATTGGGGAGACTGGATAAAAAGTGCATGTGCTCTATCACTATCATTTTTTAAAAGTCCATGTAAATTTATAATTTTCTAAAAAATATCAATGAAAATATATATTTTTGTGTTCACAATTATGATAACCTTCAATGAGCTGGTGATTCCATTGGCTCAGTCGTGTCTGACTCTATGCGACCCCATGGACTGTAGCCTACCAGGCTTCTCCATCCATGGGATTCTCCAGACAAGAATACTGGAGTGGGTTACCATTTCCTTCTCCAGGGAATCTTCCCGACCCAGGGATCGAACCCGGGTCTCCCGCATTGGAGGCAGACGCTTTAACCTCTGAGCCACCAGGGAAGCTGATGATTAAGGTCAATTAAATTCCATGCATTTAAATTTTAAAAGAGAAGTAATGGATAGAGACAGACCTTTTATATTTAAACTGGCTCCAGTTCAAATATATATGTTCATATTGGAGACATAAAATAATCATCCAGGTTTTTTCCATTTCAGAACCTAAGGTCAATATCTTTTTTCCCATTGGAAGCCGACCAAGCCAAAAAAAAAAAAAAAAAAGGAAAGCAAACAAGGACACAGAACAAATAGTAACAAAACAGCAGCAACAACAAAAATACAAGGGCTACATGAATCCGCATCCCAAAATCAGTTTTTCCTATAATCTGTTCGAATTTGTTTCCCAGACTTGGAAACAATCCTTTTCATACTAAGGCTTATCACAACCTCATCTAGCATCAGGCTCACCTGATGACCCCAGCTGCCTAGTCTGTTGCCAGATTGATTGTATGGACCCCAACCTGGGCAAAAATCAACTGCACAGGTAATACCACCTAACTCAATGTGGAAGGTTCTCTTCCTGTTTGGGTTCACATAACCAACAACAAAATCAATGCTGAGACCAAAACAGCACAGGCTTCATTCACTGGACAGACAATACAGAGGGAGGAACTTTGTTTGTAAACCAGCTTCTCCTCACTGGGGACAATCAAAACAAGATTTTAACGGCAAGGTTAATGAAGGGGAGGTCTTCTTCCTTTCTTTCTTTTCAGTTGCTCAGTCATGTCCGACTCTTTGTGACCCCATGAATGACAGCATGCCAGGCCTCCCTGTCCATCACCAACTCCTGGAGTTCACTCAAACTCATGTCCATCGAATCGGTGATGCCATCCAGCCATCTCATTCTTTGTCGACCCCTTCTCGTCCCGCCCCCAATCACTCCCAGCATCAGAGTCTTTTCCAGTGAGTCAACTCGTCGCATGAGGTGGCCAAAGTATTGGAGTTTCAGCTTTAGCATCAGTCCTTCCAATGAACACCCACGATTGATCTCCTTTAGAATGGACTGGTTGGATCTCCTTGCAGTCCAAGTGACTCTCAGGAGTCTTCTCTAGCACCACATTTCAAAAGCATCAATTTTTCGGTTATCAGCTTTCTTCACAGCCCAACTCTCACATCCATACATGACCACTGGAGAAACCATAGACTTAACTAGATGGACCTTTGTTGGCAAAGTAATGTCTTTGCTTTTTAATATCTAGGTTGGTCATAACTTTCCTTCCAAGGAGTAGTTCAGTTCAGTTCAGTTCAGTCGCTCAGTTGTGTCCGACTCTTTGCAACCCCATGAACCACAGCATGCCAGGCCTCCCTGTCCCTCACCAACTCCCAGAGTTATATATATATATATATATATATATATACTTTTTCTGTGAAAAGACTGTTCTTGGAACTGGGAGGCCATCTCTTTTTCTGCCCTCTCATGACCCCTTGATGTCCAGGTCCAAAGCCATCATGTTAAACCATCATGGCACAAATGGGCAGAGATCTTACTATTATAAAGAGATGTTAATGGGCAACCTCTTTCCTACCTTTGGAGCTAAATAGGCTTGCATCCACACAGTCAAAGGCTTTGGCATAGTCAATAAAGCAGAAATAGATGTTTTTCTGGAAATCTCTCGCTTTCTCCATGATCCAGCGCATGTTGGCAATTTGATCTCTGATGCCTCTGCCTTTTCTAAAACCTGCTTGAACATCTGGAAGTTCATGGTTCACATATTGCTGAAGCCTGGCTTGGAGAATTTTGAGCATGACTGTGTGAGATGAGTGCAATTGTCCGGTAGTTTGAGCATTCTTTGCCGTTCCCTTTCTCTGGGATTGGAATGAAGACTGACCTTTTCCAGTCCTGTGGCCACTGCTGAGTTTTCCAAATTTGCTGGCATATTGAGTGCAACACTTTCACAGCATCATCTTTCAGGATTTGAAATAGCTCAACTGGAATTCCATCACACCCACTAGCTTTGTTCGTAGTGATGCTTTCTAAAGCCCACTTGTTTTCACATTCCAAGATGTCTGGCTCTAGGTGAGTGTTCACGCCATCGTGATTAACTTGGTCATGAAGATCTTTTTTGTACAGTTCTTCTGTGTATTCTTGCCACCTCTTCTCAAATAGGAAAAGGAGTACATCAGGTTGTATATTGTCACCCTGCTTATTTAACTTATTTGCAGAGTACATCATGAGGAATGCTGTGCTGGAAGAAACACAAGCTGGAATCAAGATTACCAGGAGAAATATCAATAACCTCAGATATGCAGATGACACCACCCTTATGGAAGAAAGTGAAGAGGAACTCAAAAGCCTCTTGATGAAAGTGAAAGAGGAGAGTGAAAATGTTGGCTTGAAGCTCAACATTCAGAAAACAAAGATCATGGCATCTGGTCCCGTCACTTCACGGGGAATAGACGGGGAAACAGTGGAAACAGTGTCAGACTTTATTTTTTGGGGCTCTAAAATCACTGCAGATGCTGATTGCAGCCATGAAATTAAAAGACGCTTTCCTTGGAAGGAAAGTTATGACCAACCTAGATAGTATGTTAAAAAGCAGAGACATTACTTTGCCAACCAAGGTCCGTCTAGTCAAGGCTATGGTTTTTCCTGTGGTCATGTATAGATGTTAAATTGTAGGAGGGGTGATATTACAACTCAAACCCCATACCCGCCAGAGATACTCAGATAGCTCAAACAGACCTTGTGTGAACCAGGACCCAGAGACCCCACAGAGACTGAGCCAGAACTGTATCCGAGTGTCTCCTGAGGAGGTGTGGGTGAGCAGTGGCCTGCTGCAGGGGCAGGGGCTCTGGGTTCAGTAGACCTGGGTATGGCATAAGCCCTCTTGAAAGAGGTCGCCAATAAACCCAACCAGTGACCCACCAGAACTTACACAGGACTGGGGAAACAGACTCTTGGAGGGAAGAAACAGAAACTTGTGTGTACCAGAACCCAGGAGAAAGGAGCAGTGACCCCACAAGAGACTGACCCAGACTTGCCCATGAGTTTCCAGGAGTCTCTGGCCAAGGCGTGGGTACAGAGTGGCCTGCTGCAGGGTTTGGGGCACTGAGTGTGGCAGTGCCTGCATGGGACCTTTTGAAGGAGGTCACCATTATCTTCACTACCTCCACCATAGTTTGGCCTCAGCTCAAACAACAGGGAGGGAACACAGCCCCACCCATCAATAGAAAATTGGATTAAAGATTTACTGAGCATGGCCCCGCCCACCAGAACAAGACCCAGTTTCCCCATCAGTTAGTATCTCCCATCAGGAAGCTTCCATAAACCTCTTATCCTTCTCCATCAGAGGGCAAACAGAATGAAAACCACAATCACAGAAAACTAACCACTCTGATCACATGGAACAAAGCCTTGTCTAACTCAATGAAACTATGAGCCACACCCTGTAGGGGCACCCAAAACAGATGGGTCATGGTGAAGAGTTCTGACAAAACGTGATCCACTGGAGAAGGGAATGACAAACCACGTCAGTATTCTTGCCTTGAGAACCCATGAACAGCATAAAAAAACAAAACGATAAGACACTGAAAGATGAACTCCCCAGGTTGGTAGATGCCCAATATGTTACTGGAGATCAGCGGAGAAATAACTCCAAAAAGAAGAGACAGAACCAAAGCAAAAACAATACCTAGTTGTGGATGTGACTGGTGATGGAAGTAAAGTCTGATGCTGTAAAGAGCAATATTGCATAGGAAACTGGAATGTTAGGTCCATGAATCAAGGCAAATTAGAAGTGGTCAAACAGGAGATGGCAAGACTGAACATTGACATTTTAGGAATCAGTGAAATAAATGGACTGGAATGGGTGAAATTAACTCAGATGACCATTATGTCTACTACTGTGGGAAAGAATCCCTTAGAAGAAATGGAGTAGCCATCATAGTAAAAAAAAAAAAGAGAGAGAGAGTTTGAAATGCAGCACTTGGATGCAGTTTCAAAAACAACAGAATGATTTCTGTTTGTTTCCAAGGCAAACCATTCAGTATCACAGTAATCCAAGTCTATGCCCTGACCAGTAATTCTGCAGAAGCTGAAGATGAACAGTTCTATGAAGACCTACAATACCTTCGAGAACTAACACCCCAAATAGATGTCATTTTCATTATAGAAGACTGGAATGCAAAAGTAGAAAGTGAAGGGATTCCTAGAGTAACAGGCAAATTTGTCCTTGGAGTACAAAGTGAAGCAGATCAAAGGCTAAGAGAGTTTTGCAAAGAGAGTGCACTAGTCATAGCAAACACCCTCTTCCAACAACAAAAGAGAAGAATCTACACATGGACAATACCCGTGGTCAATACCAAAATCAGATTGGTTATATTCTTTGCAGCCAAAGATGGAGAAGCTCTATATAGTCAGTATAAACAAGACTGGGAGCTGACTGTGGCTCAGATCATGAACTCCTTATTTCCAAATTCAGACTTAAATTGAAGAAAGTAGGGGAAAGCACCAGACCATTCATGCACAACCTAAATCAAATCCCTTATGATTATACAGTGGAAGGGACAAATAGATTCAAGGGATTCGATCTGATAGAGTGCCTGAAGAACTGTGGACAGTGGTTCGTGGCATTTTACAGGAGGCAGTGAGCAAGATCATCCCCAAGGAAAAGAAAAAAAAAAGGCAAAATGGTTGTCCAGTGAGGCCTTACAAATAGTTGAGAAAAGAAGAGACACTAAAGGCAAAGGAGAAAAGGAAAGATACATCCATTTGAATGAAGAGTTCCAAAGAATGACTAGGAGAGATAAGAAAGCCTTCCTCCATGATCAATGCAAAGAAATAGAGGAAAGTGATAGAATGGGAAAAACTAGAGATCTCTTCAAGAAAATTTCAGATACCAAGGGAATATTTCATGCAAAGATTGGTACATTAAATGACAGAAATGGTATCGACCTAATAGAAGCAGAAAGTATAAAGAAGAGGTGGCAAGAATATACAGAAGACCTATAGGAAAAAGATCTTCATGACCCAAATAACCACGATAGTGTGATCACACACCTAGAGCCAGACATCCTGGAATGTGAAGTCACATGGGCCTTAGGAAGCATATGTACAAACAAAGCCAGTGGAGGTGATGGAATTCCAGTTGAGCTCTTTTAAATTCTAAAAGATGATGCAGTGAAAGTGTTGCACACAATATGCCAGCAAATTTGGAAAGCTCATCAGGGACCATAGGGCTGGAAAAGATTAGTTTTCATTACAATCCCAAAGAAAGTCAATGCTAAAGAATGCTCAAATTACCGCAAATTGCACTCATCTCTCATGCTAGCAGAGTAATGCTCAAAATTCTCCAAACCAGGCTTCAACAGTACATGACCCGTGAACTTCCAGATATTCAAACTGGATTTAGAAAAGACAGAGGAACTAGAGATCAAATTCCCAAAATCCACTGGATTATTGAAAAAAAAAAGGAGAGTTCAAAAAAACATCTACTTCTGCTTTATTGACCATGCTAAAGCCTTTGACTGCGTGGAACACAACAAACTATGGAAAATTATAAGAGATGGGAATACCAGACCACCTGACCTGCCTCCTGAGAAATCTGTTTGCAGGTCAAGAAGCAACAGTTAGAACTGGACATGGAAAAACAGACTGGTTCCAAATTGGGAAAGGAGTATGTCAATGCTGTTTATTTAGAGTACATCATGAGAAATCCCAGACTGGATGAAGCACAAGTTGGAATCATGATTGCCAGGAGAAATACCAATAAGCACAGATATGCAGAGGACACCACACTTATGGCAGAAAGCAAAGACCTAAATAGCCTCTTGATGAAAGTGAAAGAGTGCCGGGAGCCAGCGAGGGAAATCCTACCCCTGGCAAAGGTCAATTGGGGAAGAGGCCTGACGGGCAAAGGCTAATCAGGGCTCGAGGAACCCCCTGGACTTACCTGAGCATCTACCCCAAAGAAAACTGGAGTCTGACTGCTTTACTATCTTAAGCCTCTTACCAAATCCTCTAATACTTACAGGGGCTTCCCCCCAACCACCTTTCTCTGAAAACATTAATTCAGAGCTGTAGTTTAAAAGTTCTCCTCGGCTTAATAGGAGTGTTCCAATCCAAGCCCCTCTGATAGCTTTCTAACTTGCATGACAAGTTTGTCTGGGCTCTTACAACTATGAATGTGACTGTTTATAGCCTCCCAGCCATGCAAGGACAGAAAGCCTAATATTCTAAAATACAGGAATCTGTTGAAGAAGTTAAAATCATTAGAATAGTACTAAAAAAGATTTCATTGTTGAATCAATGCTTGCTGCAAAGTTTCCTCTATCCATTGTATCCTTGGAAATATATTAATCACATATAGAGAATATAAGTAGTAGCCTTTGATTTAACCACATCAGATCTTAAGTTAATAAGTTCCTTTCTTGCAGCTCACTACACCGGTGCCTTATAGGAATGTAACTTTGTTATGTGTCTAGCACCTAACTTTAGGAAAGTCACCTTAAAAGAATATAAGCCTTTTACTTGCTAACTAACCTATTGTTAGGAGAGAGGGCCATAAAACTGTTAGCAGGCCCCCTGGCCAGAAGATGATGTAAATCACTTAAAACTTTTATCACACAAAAATAAGCCCTGATCCTGATAAGGATCAAGACTGCTGACCCCACTTGATTTTGGCGTGACTCTATACCTCCCTTTCTCTGTTTCTTATGCGCATAACTTAGGGTATAAAAGCAGCACTGGAAAATAAAGTTTTGGGCCTTGCTCACTGAAGCTTGGTCTCCCCGTGTCGTTCTTTCTCTTTTTCCATCCTTTTCTCTATTCTCCTTTTTCTGGTTGAGATCCTTGGAGCGCTGGGCCCTCTGTGTTTACTTATCTGCCTGGGCTTCTAAGACTCACTCGAGGGGGTGCCCTGGTGGGGTGCCTCCAGTGATTCGAGAGGGCGCCTGCGGCCTACGTAAACAGAGCCAGCCCCGTGCTGGGGTTTTATTGGTTTCCAGCGTAAACCAAGGAATCATCAGCCCCTGTCTCTCTCTCTTTCTCTCTCTCTCTCTCTGACGCTGACGCCGTTCATCCCGAGGATACCCTGGGTCATATCGAGGCTGGTCCCCGATAAAAGAGGAGAGTGAAAATGTTTCCTTAAAACTCAGCATTCAGAAAACTAAGACCATGGCCTCTGGCCCCATCACTTGATGGCAAATAGATGGGGAAATAACGGAAACAGTGACAGACTTTATTTCTTGTCCTCCAAAATCACTGCAGATGGTGACTGCAGCCATGAAATTAAAAGACGCTTGCTCCTTGGAAGAAAAGTTATGACCAAGCTATATAGCATATTAAAAAGCGGAGACATTACTTTGCCAACAAAGGTCTGTCTAGTCAAAACTATGTTTTTTCCAGTAGACATGTATGAATGTGAAAGTTGGACTATAAAGAAAGCTGAGTACCGAATAATTGATGCTTTTGAGCTGTGGTGTTGGAGAAAACTCTTAAGAGTCCCTTGGACTGCCAGGAGATCAAACCAGTCCATCCTAAAGGAAAACAGTCCTGAATGTTCATTGGAAGGACTGATGCTGAAGCTGAAACTCCAATAATTTGGCCACCTTATGCGAAGTACTGACTCATTGGAAAAGACCCTGATGCTGGGAAAGATTGAATGCAGGAGGAGTAGGGGAAGACAGAGGATGAGATGGTTGGATGTCATCATTGACAGGATGGACATTAGTTTGAGTAAGCTCTGGGTTTGATGATGGACAGGGAATCCTGTCGTGCTGCAGTCCAAGGAGTCACAAAGAGTTAGATATGACTTAGCAACTGAACTGAGTGAGGGATTATGGTTGGTTTTGTTCTACCTAGAAAAAGGGGCAGTCGAATGGTTCTGGGGCAATAGCCTTGATAACACTTCTTTAGGTCAAGGATGGTGGTTCAGTCATTCCTGCTTTTCCACTTAAACTCAAATTCCAGCTAAAACTCAAGTTCCAATTGAAGCTCAGAAAAATATAAAAATTAAATAAAATTATACAAATTAATTTACTGCAAGTTACTATTGTAACAGAGAAGGCAATAGTAACCCACTCCAGTACTCTTGCCTGGAAAATCCCATGGGTGGAGAGCCTAGTAGGCTGCAGTCCATGGGGTTGTGAAGAGTCAGACACGACTGAGCAAATTCACTTCCACTTTTCACTTTCATGCATTGGAGAAAGAAATGGCAACCCACTCCAGTGTGCTTGCCTAGAGAATCCCAGGGATGTGGGAGCCTTGTGGCCTGCCATCTATGGGGTTGCCCAGAGTCGCACATGACTGAAGCTACTTAGCAGCAGCAGCATTATTGTAACAGCCACAAAATCCATAATATGCAATACCCATTAGATTTCTTTTTGCATAAAAATATACATAGAACCTACATCAGAATGATAATAAGAATGCGTTAAGGTGAAAAATAATTACTATGGTGTCCTAAATATACAAGAAAATCAGAATTTCTTTCAGAAGAGTATAGGTTTTAATGCTATAGTGCATATACAAACTTCAACAACACACTAATCTTCTGAAATATACATTGTGAATATGTGCATAATTTTACATTTTTCTGGGAGATGTTAAGTAGGTTTTGTTATGTAATATAGGTCTTCATGTTGCCCCGAAGTTGAGAATTACTGTGGAGAAACAATGTAGACAATGTTCAGTCGCTCAGTCATGTCCGACTCTGCGACCCCATGGACTGCAGCACACCAGACTTCCCCGTCCATCATAAGACCCCGGAGTTCAGCCAAACTCAGGTCCATCGAGTCAGTGATGTCATCCAACTGTCTCATCCTCTGCCGTCCCCTTCTGCTGCCTTCATTCTTTCCCAGCATCAGGATCTTTCCCAATATTTTCCAAACTTTTCAGTTCTTCACATGAGGTGGCCAAAGTATTGGAGTTTCAGCTTCAACATCAGTCCTTCCAGTAAATATTCAGGACTGATTTCCTTTAGGATGGACTGATTTGATCTGCTTGCAGTCCAAGGGACTCTCAAGAGTCTCCTCCAACACCACAGTTCAAAGCATCAGTTCTTTGGCACTCAGCTTTTTTTATAGCTTTATCACCTTCAGAGTGAGTACAAAAGTTGAAATAAAAGCTATAAATAAATCTTTCAGCTTTACGGAATGATTGATCATTCAGGAAGAAAAAGGCTTTCTCCTAGAGGTTTTCTGTGTAGAGAGACTTATGCAAAAACCTATATAGTATTTCAGAGGTTTTTTTGAATGTGGAAATGGAGCAAGAATTAGTTGTAAATACAATGTTATTTAGTTGCTTTAGCATCTGATCTACCAGGGAAGCCTTGTTATTTAATTGTACAGTATAATAATAGTCCAAGGTTTGAGAGTTTGCTATTTTTGTGCTAGGGCAAGCATTAATTAATACAAGTGCTCCCGGAATTTCTCTCTACCTGCTTTTCCTTTGAGCTGTTTTTGCCTCCCTTTCTTGAATTTACTTTTCTTGCTACACCTGCTGTCAAGTTTCCTAGTGGCTATTGGAATGATATTTGGAAGGAAAGAGAGATAGGAGAAATCTAATGGGAATTTAGATTTGAGGCCGGAAGATTTTGCTTCAGTGAACTTCAAAGAAAAAAAGGCAACAGGCTTTACCATTCTAAGTACTTTACTGATTTCTCATTTGGGGAGGTGGAAATGCTTTCACTCTTATTTCCAAAACAGAAGGAAAACACTAACAAATTTGTTCATATTTCAAGATCAATCACTGTTAAGTACAGATAAGTGCCTCATTTATAATAAGCCGCACAGTAAAAGTTAAATATTTGCAAAATTTCTAAGCAACTACCTCTTTTTACAAAGAGTTTACATACTGATAAATAAGATGCCATATATACACATATTCACACACATGGGATCATTAAACATTTATACTTGATACACAGTATGTTTGGAATATATTTTTGGTAAGTGCGTGAATACAATTTGGCTCAGCTGGTAAAGAATCCACCTGCAACCCAGGAGACCTGGATTCGATCCCAGGGTTGGGAAGATCCCCTGGAGAAGGGAAAGGCTACCCACTCCAGTATTCCAGCCTGGGGAATTCCATGGATTTCTCCATAGGGCCAAAAAGAATTGGACATGACTGAGTGCCTTTCACTTGAATATAATTGCATACTGTAATTACATATTGTATAGTATATTTGAAAATATTTTTGTATTTAAAAACATATTTTTAAAATATACCATAGAGTATGTAATAGTAGTATGCAATTTAATAGTAAATTTATATAGTGAGATTATTTATTATATAATAATTATATATAAAAATAGACTTTTAAGTGAACCTTAGCAACAATAAAGAATTAAAAGAATTTTTTGAGAAGTCAGAATGACATTTGGAGCATATCCAACATAAGCAGGAATTATAGAGACGGAAGATAAAGGGTAAATGAAGACAAGATAAGGATAAATGAAGGCATGGCAAGATTCTAGACTACAAATATGTCCACATGTAAACAATGTCCAGTTTACAGTTTTTGCATTCATGTTATCAGGATTTCCACAATGGTGAAACTGTTAGATTCCTTGACTATTCTTGTTTTCAATAAAACATTCATGGAAAGTTAGGTATATATTATAGTATCAAACTTTTTGACCAAAATAATGTAGTGATTTTCTTCTTAAAACATAGTTTTCATTAAAAACAAGAGGCAGATTTTTCCAAGATCATTTCTGCTGCTGTGTAATTTAAATGGGTTGCTATGGCAACTTGTGCAACACCTGATGTAATTGGCTGAAAACTTTATTAGCTCATCATCTTTATCTCCTAAAGATCAACTTATGTATATATCTTTGTTAATATTCCAAGTCACAATTACAATTAACACAGTGTTACCTGCTTATTTCATGTTTTCCAGTTATTGGAGTACATGCACATTTTTTTTATCTCTTAGTATTCCTTCCATGTATACTAAATTGCTATCATAATTTCCTCCTCATTTTTCTACTTGGAGTCACAATGTCTTTTTATTGTGAGGTCTAAAAGAAGTCCTCAAAAAATATTACTGTCCTTTCTACTATTTACAGATTTCATTTTCTTCTTTTCTTTCTTCTTTTTGGGGTGTTGTTATGGAAAGGAGAAATGCAAACAAGACTTTTAAGAAGACATTGCAGACAGACATTTCAACTAACACCTGTGGGATTGTGTGGGAGCAGCTAACTATGCCTTATCATACAAACCCTGTTACTTAATTCAATGTAGTGAATCAGAGTTGCTAAGTTAAGTATCCTATGATTTACTCTTCCAAGCAATCCCCTGGTGACTCGTTCTGTTTTCAAAGTTGTAGTTACAGTTTCCGACAGATTAATGGTGGCCATGCCTTTGCCACCTGGGCTACTCTTAGAAACCCTTCATTTCCATTGACTTGTTCAAAACACTTTCTTGCCTACATCTTTCATGCTTCAGAAAAATTAAATAAGCAAATCTTTTAATGATTTACAGCTTTTTAAAAGTTCTTATTTTAGAATATGTGCAAATAATAAACAGAGGAAAAATTACTACTTCCCTTCATTTATATCTAATATGGAAATACAAGCCACATTTAGTGAAAGAAGGAATAGAATTGAGCTACTTAAGTCATTTTATCAAAGCTTGGTATGAATGGGACACTTAGTTACTATTGTTTTTTTTTCTTTTTTTTATTTGTTATTTATTGTACATTTAATGTTTTCTTATAATAAAATAATAAATAACATGAAAGAGCAAAATGCACAGCTAATAATATATTTGTTTCTTCAAATATCCAGAAACTTTCAGTATTAAGTCTTTCTTATGAAAGCTACATGAAATTTTATAAGCACACACATAAAAATAGATATTTAATATAAATAGGTAATATATATTTGCTGTTTATAATTTGAATATTATAATATAATCTGCAAAATCTCTGTTCAGTATATCTTTATAAAATTTCACAATATCTGTTTAATTTTATCCAAATTTTTTTTAAAAATTTACAGTATTGAGATATATCTAGGTAGTTTTGATACTTTGTCAAAATGAACATAGATATATGATAACAAATAGCTTTTATATGTGTAGTAACCAAATCAAATAGAATTTGTTTAATGTTTGCTATAAAATTTGTGTTTGAGAATTAATTTAGAAACATGTTCTTATGTGATACATTTTATTATTAGAAAATATAATTTCAGCTTATCTTATAATTGAAATATCAAGCAAAACAAAAAATATATTCTATAAAAGATAATTTCTCTAGTGATACTGTCTAAGAGTCCCTTGTTTTAATAGAAATGGAATTTAAGAGTAATTTCTACATTCTACAAGAAATCTCCATTAATTTATTACTTTAAATTTTTTGGATTATGTATGGTTACATTACATATTAATGATATTTAGAATTTTTATTTATTAAGATATGTTTCTTCTCATAGGAACTCTTTTTGTTGAGTTTTTTGTTGTTTTGTGATGCTTGTAAACAGAATGAATTATTTCAGTGTTTTAATAATTAATTGCATGTAGTTGTCCACTTTTCCCAGAACCACTTACTGAAGAGACTATCTTTTCTCCACTGTATATTCTTGCTTCCTTTGTCCAGATTAATTGACCATAAGCACACAGGTTTACTTCTGTATTTTCTATCCTGTTACATTGATCTATGTTTCTGGTTTTGTGCCAGTACCAGACTGTGTGTGTGTTTGTGACTTCTCCAGCTTCATTTTTCTTTCTCAAGATTGCTTTAGCTATTTGGTGTCTTCTGTGCTTCCATACAGGAGATGGCAATGGCAACCCACTCCAGTACTCTTTCCTGGAAACTCCCATGGATGGAGGAGCCTGGTAGGCTACAGTCCATGGCGTCTGGAATAGTCGGACACGATTGAGCGACTTCACTTTCACTCTTCACTTTCTTGCATTGGAGAAGGCAATGGCAACCCACTCCAGTGTTCTTGCCTGGAGAATCCCAGGGATGGGAGAGCCTGGTGGGCTGCCGTCTATGGTGTCGCACAGAGTCAAACATGACCGAAGTGATTTATCAGCAGCAGCAGCAGCAGTGCTTCCATACAATTTAAATGTTTTTCATTTCTGTTCTATGGAAAATGCCATTGGAAATTTGATAGGGATTGCTTTGCATACATAAATTGACTTAGGCAGTATGATTATTTTAATGATATTAATTCTTACAATGCAATAACATAGTATATCTTTCCATCTGTGTCTTGAAATATTCAGGTCTTTTACCTTCTATGTAGATTTATCTCCAGATATTTTATTCTTTTGGTCCAATGGTGGATGGGATTGTTTCTTTAATTTCTCTTTCTGATATTTCATTGCTATTGTATAAAATGCAACAGATATTTATATTTTTGTATCCTGTAGCTGAACCAAATCCCTTGATGTATGCTAGAAGATCTGGAGTCTCTTTGGGATTTTCTATGTATAGTATCATGTCATCTGCAAACAGTGACAGCTTTACTTTTTCATTTCCAGCAAGATTCCTTTTATTTCTTTTTCTTCTCTGATTGCAGTGGCTAGGACTTCCAAACTATGTTAAACAAAAGGGGTTAAAGTGGGCATTTGCTAACATCGTATACAAAGCTAAACTAAAAATGGATTAAAGCCCTAAATATAAGATAGTGAAGAGGAACTCAAAAGCCTCTTGATGAAAGTGAAAGAGGAGAGTGAAAAGGTTGGCTTGAAGCTCAACATTCAGAAAACAAAGATCATGGCATCTGGTCCCATCACTTCATGGGAAATAGATGGAAAAACAGTGGAAACAGTGTCAGACTTCGTTTTTTTTGGGCTCCAAAATCACTGCAGATGCTGATTGCAGCCATGAAATTAAAAGACGCTTGCTCCTTGGAAGGAAAGTTATGACCAACCTTGATAGTATATTAAAAAGCAGAGACATTACTTTGCCAACCAAGGTCCGTCTAGTCAAGGCAATGGTTTTTCCCGTGGTCATGTATGGATGTGAGAGTTGGACTGTGAAGAAGGCTGATCGCCGAAGAATCGATGCTTTTGAACTGTGGTGCTGGAGAAGACTCTTGAGAGTCCCTTATACTGCAAGGAGATCCAACCAGTCCATTCTAGAGGAGATCAATCCTGGATGTTCATTGGAGGGACTGATGCTAAAGCTGAAACTGCAATACTTTGGCCACCTCATGCGACGAGTTGACTCACTGGAAAAGACTCTGATGCTGGGAAAGGTTGGGGGCGGGAGGAGAAGGGGACGACGGAGAATGAGATGGCTGGATGGCATCACCGACTCGATGGACATGAGTTTGAGTGAACTCCGGGAGTTGGTGATGGACAGGGAGGCCTGGCATGCTGTGATTCATGGGGTCGCGGAGAGTCGGACACGACTGAGCGACTGAACTGAACTGAACTGACTGTAAAATTCCTAGAGGAGAACATAGGTAGAACATTGTTTGACATAAGTTGCTACAATATTTATTTTGGATATGTCTCCTAGAATAACGGAATAAAAGCAAAACTAAACGAATGGTATCTAAGTAAGTTTAAAAGCTTTTGCACAGCAAAGGAACCATAAACAAAACAAAAAGACATGGAACAGGAAAAAAAGATTTGCAAATGATGCAACCAAGGAGATCAGTTTCCAAAATATAAAAATAGATTATACAGCTTAATATCAAACAAACAATTCAATCAAAAATGGGCAGAAGACTTAAAAATATATTTCTTCAAAGAAGGCATACAGATAGCCAATGGACATAAGAAAAGATGCTCTGCATCACCCATTATTAAAGAAATGCAACTCAAACTACAATGAGGTATCACCTCACACTGATCAAAATGGCTATCATCAAAATATCTACAAATAACAAATGTTAGAGTGGAGGTGGAGAAAAAAGAACCCTTCTACAAATTGGTGGGAATGAAAATTAGTGTAGCCATTATGGAGAACAGTATGGAAGTTCCTTAAAAAACTAAAAATAGAGTGCCATATAATCCAGCAATCCCAATCCAGAAAAGATAAAAATTTCAATTCAAAAATAAACGTGCACCCCAATGTTCATTGCAGCCCTATTTACAATAGCCAAGACATGGGCTTCCCTGGTAGCTCAGCTGGTAAAGAATTTGCCTGCAATGCAGGAGACCCCAGTTCAATTCTTGGGTTGGAAAGATTCCCTGGAGTTGTGGGCTTCCAGTATTCTTGGGCTTCCCTGATGGCTCAGACAGTAAAGAATCTGTCTGCAACGCGGGAGACCTCGGTTTGATCCCCAGGTTGGGAAGTTCCCATTGAGGAGGACATGGCAAGCCACTCCAGTACTTTTCCCTGAAGAATCCCCATGGACAGCAGAATCTGGTGGGCTACAGTCCATGGGGTCACAAAGAGTCAGACACAACTGAGTGACTAAGCACACAGGAGACAACTTAAATGTCCATTCCCAGATAAGATAAACAATGGTATGTTCAGTTCAGTTCAGTTCAGTCTCTCAGTCGTGTCCAACTCTTTGCGACCCCATGAATCACAGCACGCCAGGCCTCCCTGTCCATCACCAACTCCTGGAGTTCACTCAAACTCATGTCCATCCAGTCGGTGATACCATCCAGCCATCTCATTGTCTGTCACCCCCGTCTCCTCCCACCCCCAATCCCTCCTAGCATCAGACTCTTTTCCAGTGAGTCAACTCGTTGCATGAGGTGGCCAAAGTATTGGAGTTTCAGATTTAGCATCAGTCCTTCCAATGTACACCCAGGATCGATCTCCTTGTTACTTAGTCATAAAAATGAATAAAACACTGCCATTTGCAGGGACATGGACAAGTCTAGAGATTATCATACTAAGTGAAGAAAGGCAGAAACAGAAAGACAAACATCATATAATATCACTTACATCTGGGAATCTTTAAAAAAATGATACAAATAAACCTATTTACAAAACAGACTCACAAACATTGTGACATGTCTTATGGTTACCAAAAGGGAGAGTGGAGAAGGGGATCAATTGGGAATTCGGAATTAACAGACACACACTACTATATATAAAACAAATATACAACAAGAACCTACTGTATAAAACAGGGGACTATATTCAATATCTTGTAATAATCTGTAATGGAAAAGAATCTGAAAAAGTTCTGATTCACATATACATATATCAGATTGAACCACTTTGAATATACACCTGAAACATTACAAATCAACTATAATTCAATTTTGGAAAACTGAAAATATAAACTCTCCAAGACATCTTTCTTTGTTTTTGCTTGTTTTGAATGTTTTGTCTAGCTCCTGCAACTATTAAACATTATTCTAAAGTTATGAACATAGGTAGCAGGTAAATTTTCACTTTTAGGTGGGTTTATAGATATCGGTCAGAGAAGGCAATGGCAAGCCACTCCAGTACTCTTGCCTAGAAAATCCCATGGACGGGGGAGCCTGGTAGGCTGCAGTCCATGGGATCGCTATGAGTCGGACATGACTGAACGACTTCACTTTCACTTTTCACTTTCACACATTGGAGAAGGAAATGGCAACCCACTCCAGTGTTCTTGCCTGGAGAATCCCAGGGACAGGGGAGCCTGGTAGGCTGCCGTCTATGGTGTCGCACAGAGTCGGACACGACTGAAGTGACTTAGCAGCAGCAGCAGCATAGATATTGGTCATTTTATAGAATTGATGAGGATCTTCATGGTGTCTTCAGAGGGAGTTAGAAAATGTTGCATCAGACATGTTTGACTTGATATTACAAAAACTAAATCATAGTGCTTCTTTAAAAGTAGATTGCATATCAACTAATTCTTATTAAATTAATCACCTAATGGTTTGAATAAACTAATATTATTAATTCTTATTATAATAATTCTTATAAAGATTATAATTATACCTGATACTGGTACATTTTCTTTATATTAGACAAGTACCACTTAATGAATTGTTAATTCAGTAATTCCATTATATCATTGTTATCAATAATTAAGTTACTTGCAATTTAAATATATCACATTAAGATTGTTTTATTATGTTATCTTATTTTTTCAGTGTGCATCCTTAACTTGGTTATTTATTCCTCACTGTGTTTCTAATTTCTTTTTATCTCTTTTTATTAGTTTGTTGGGTTCCTTAGTGTTTGCAAACTTTTGCATCTGGGCATAATTGGCTATCATAATTAAACATGTTGTTTATTCTTTTTGTAGCAAGTTTTGTAGATCTAGGCCTATAGAGTATTTTGTTGATTCTCAGAGCAAAATTTTAAACTTCAATGTTTTTAAAAATAGCTATTGAATTACTTACCAAAGAAGGAGTTGTTTATTTGTAATGGGAATGTGTTACTGATTTGCACTTTTCAGAGTGTTACAAAGCTTGATGGATGCTTAAGATACTGCTTTAACTGATGTTCATATTTTTATCTCCCTATTGTCTGACTAACTTACTGAATTGTGCATGTGAATATGAGGAGCTTTCCTGCTCTGGCGTCTGGTACATTGGCAAAAAACCTTGTTGTTCACTCACTAAGTCATGTACAACTCTGCGAAACTGTGGATCTCAGCATGCAAGCCTTGCCTGTCCTTCACCATCTCCTGGAGTTTTTTCAAACTCATGTCCATTATTTGGTGATGCCATCCAACCATCTCCGCCTCAGTTGTCCCCTTCTCCTCCTGCCCTCAGTCTTTCCCAGCATCAGAGTCTTTTCCAATGGGTCAGTTTTTAGTATCAGGTGGCCAAAGTATTGGAGATTCAGCATCGGTCCTTCTAATGAATATTCAGGGTTGATTTCCTTTAGGATTGACTCATTTGATCTCCTTGCTGTCCAAGGGACTCTCAAGAGTCTTATCCAGCTCCACAATTTGAAAGCATCAATTCTTCATTGCTCAGCCTTCTTTATGGTCCAGATCTCACATCCATACATGACTACTGGAAAAACCATAGCTTTAACTATATGGACCTTTGTCGACAAACTGATGTCTCTGCTTTAATACACTGTCTAGGTTTGTCATAACTTTTCTTCCAAGGAGCAAGTGTCTTTTTTATTTCTTGGCTGCAGTCACCATCTATAGTGATTTTGGAGCCCAAGAAAATAAAATCTGTCACTGTTTCCACTTTGTCCCCATCTATTTGCAATGAAGTGATGGGACTGGATGCCATGATCTTCATTTTTGAATGTTGGATTTTAAGCCAGCATTTTCACTCTCCTCTTTCACCTCAGCAAGAGTTTTTTTAGTTCCTCTTTGCTTTCTACCATTAGAGTGGTATCATCTGCATTTCTGAAGTTGATATTTCTCCCAGCAATCTTGATTCTTTTTTGTTGTGCTTGTGGTGTTAGAGAAGACTCTTGAGAGTCCCTTATACTGCAAGGAGATCCAACCAGTCCATTCTAAAGGAGATCAATCCTGGATGTTCATTGGAGGGACTGATGCTAAAGCTGAAACTGCAATACTTTGGCCACCTCATGCGACGAGTTGACTCACTGGAAAAGACTCTGATGCTGGGAAAGGTTGGGGGCGGGAGGAGAAAGGGACGACGGAGAATGAGATGGCTGGATGGCATCACCGACTCTGTGGACATGGGTTTGAGCAGAATACATTTCTCAGACCTTTGCTCAACATGTTTGTGAAATACATCTTTGTGCTCAGCAGTAGTTTGCTCATTTTCATTGCTCTATAGTATCCTATTATCCACTTAAATTATTCACCTTTTCTATTGTAGAAAGACAGTTGAGCTTTTTCTAGATCTTGCCAATTACAAAAAATGTTGCTATATATATCCTTGCACATGTATACAGGATCAAGCATGTGTGTATATCCATTGGAAATGTGCCTACGATAAAATTGCTGAGTATTTTAGTATGCACATAATCAAATTAAATAGAAAGGTAAAACATTTTCCCAAAATGTTTTAATTTTCACTTCTACTTATGTGAAAAATTTCAAATTGTTCTGCCTCCACCCCAATATGTGACATTGTAGGTAATTTTAATATCTGCTTATTTTGTAAGTGTGTAATAGAATCTATTTGAATCATATGCATTTCTCTGATTACTCATGAGATTGAAAAAACATATCGTTTTTTTATAGAGCAGCAGTTAAGGTCTTTGTCCATTTTTGTAATGAGTAGTCTGTTCTTGTCTTATTCATTTCTCATCAAACTCAACTGGCCAGTTTCCTATCTCTGTGTATGTGTTTGTGAATTCTATGAACTAAAACTGATTTTTACATTTTTAAATGGTTGCACTTTAAACAGCTGTATGAGAGCCTGTATAATACTCAAAGATGGAATTTGATCTCAAAACATGAAATATTTGCTACTTTGCTCTGTAAAAGAGTTTGTCATTCTTGAATCTGGAAGATGCCCTTACCCCAGAGTTAAATTTTACTTTTTCCACAGAGTTACCCAATTGATCCAACAATATATATTGAAAGGACTACAATTTCCCTACTGCTTTTCACTGTCATGCTGTCAAAAATAAAATCCAGGGTCTATGTATGCACAGCTGTGTTTTTGAATTCTCAATTAAGTTCCATAGTTTGATTCTTCTATATCTGTACCAATATCAAACTGTACAAATTAATCCCATTATAATACGTTAAAATATCTGTAAAATAGATCCTCAATGTTTAGAATTTTCTTCAACTTTTTTAGGCTGAATTTGATCCTTCAAATTTTAATAGCAAGAATTATTACTAGTTAATAGACTTAAAAATTCTGCTAAAATTTTAATTGAAATCATATTGAATCCATAAATCAGTTTGAGGAAACTGATATATCTACAATACTGACACATTGCATTTAAATACATGATGCGTTGCTTATTTAATTAGAATTACTTATATTTTCTTATCATATTTTATTTTATGCTTCTTACCACATAGTTCATGTTTTATGCCTTTGTAAATGATACATATTTTTAAATGCTTATTTTCTAATTGCTTTCTAATGAAGAATAGAAGTGTGTATACATATTTATTTTATATGCATATATTTACTTTCTAGCATATATTTACTTTCTAACATATATTTATTTTATACATATTTTGGCCATGCAGCATGTGGGATCTCAATTCTCCAGTCAGGTGTCAAAATCCACATCTCCTACATTGGAAGCACAGAGTTTTAAACACTGGACTACAAGAATTGTCCATAGGAGTGTATTTTTGGGTATAGATCTTAGTTTCATCAAGTTTGCTGAACCCATTTATCACATTGAATATTTTATGTGTAGATTATTATTTTGACATTTATAAATATGTAAGTTCATTATCTGTGAAAATGAAAATATTAAATCTTTTTAATTCTTGATTTTTTTTTTTTTTGTCTTTTCATTGCACTGATGAGTACCCATCAAGTGTTATTGTTGTTCAGTTGCTAAGTTGTATCCAACTCTCTGTGACCCCATGGACAGGCTTCTCTGTCTTCCACTATCTCCTGGGGGTTGCTCAAATTCATGTCCATTGAATTGAATACTATCTAACCATTTAATCCTCCTGTTCCCCCCTCTCCTTTTGCCTTCAATCTTACCCAGCATCAGGCTCTTTTCCAAAGACTCTGACCTTTGCATCACATGTCCAAAGTGTTAGAACCTCAGCTTCAGCAACAGTTCTTACAATAAATATTCAAGGTTGATTTCCTTCAGGATTGACTGGTTTGATCTCCTTGCAGTCCAAGGGACTCTGAAGAGTATTTTCCAACGCCACAGTTTGAAAGCATCAATTCTTTGGCGCTAAGCCTACATTATGGTCCACCTCTCACATCTGTACATGACTACTGTAAAAACCATAGCTTTGACTAACATTGACCTTTGTTGGTAAAGTGATATGTCTGCTTTTTAACATGCTGTCTAGGTTTCTCATAACTTTCCTTTCAAGAAGCAATCATCTTGTAATTTCATGGCTGCAGTCACAGTCTGCAGTGATTTTGGAGCCCAAGGAAAGAAAATCTGTCACTGCTTCCACTTTTTCCCTTTCTATTTGCCAAGAGGTGATGGGACAACATGCATCTTATCATCTTAGCCCCATCAAGAGGCTCTTTAGTTCCTCTTTATTTTCTGCTATTAGAGTGGTATCATCTGCATATCTGAGGTTGTTATTTCTCTCAGCAATCTTGATTCCAGCTTGTAATCCTTCCAGCCTGGTATTTAACATGATGTATCCTGCACAGAAGTTAAATAAATAGGGTGACAATATACAGCTTTGTAATACTCTTTTTCCAGTTTGGAACCAGTCAGTTTTTCCATGTCCAGTTCTAACTGTTGCTTCTTGAACTGCATACAGGTTTCTCAGGAGACAGATAAGGTGGTTTGTTATTTCCTTCTCTCTGAAAATTTTCCACGATTTGTTGTGATCCACACAATCAAAGGCATTGGTGTAGTCAATGAAGCAGTGGTAGATATTTTTCTGGAACTACCTTACTTTCTCTGTGATCCAACAAATATTGGCAAATTGAAATCTGGTGCCTCTGCCTTTTCTAAACTCAGCTTATACATCTGGAATTTCTGGATTCATGCGAAGTTGAAGCCTAGCTTGAAGGGTTTTGAGTATAATTTTGCTGGAATGTGAAACGAGCACAATTGTACAGCAGTTAGAACATTCTTTGACATTCTTGGATTGGAATGAAAACTGACCTTTTCCAGTCCCGTGGCCACAGCTGAGTTTTCTAAATTTGCTGACATAGTGAAGTCAGCACTTTAGCAGCAACATCTTTTAAGACTGTAAATAATTCAGCTGGAATTCCATCACCTCCACTAGTTTTGTTGTTAGCAATGCTTCCGAAGGCTCACTTGACTTCACACTCCAGGATGTGGAGCTCTAGATGATCCAGTTACTTTATTTTTTGTAGATGACCTCTATTAAACAGGATATTTCCTTCATTAATTTTTACAGAGTTTGAATGATCAGTAAAAATTGAGTTTAGGGTTTTTTTTTTCTAATTCATTGAACATTCTAGACTTCACTCAACACCATGTTTTTGTAGCTTTTAGAAATTAGAAGGAGAGATGGTACAGAAGCATAGTAATAATATAACAGCATTATTGAATCTCATCAGCAGCTTCTGACTTCCCCAAATTATATCACACTAAAGGGATCACATTGTTAACAGCAAAGGCACTGAGTCAATATTGAGCATTGCAGCTGAGGAAATATTTTAAATCTGCATTTATAGAGATCTGCCCACCAGGCTTCACTCTCCATGGAATTTCCAAGCAAGAATACTGGAGTGGGTAGTCATTCCTTTCTCCAAGGGACTTTCCTGACCCAGGGATTGAACCCATATCTCCTACATTACAGACAGATTCTTTACCTTATGAGCCACCAGGGAAGCCCCAAATAAATATATACATAGCCCCATAAAGGTATGTTGCTTGTTTCTGTTTTCTCTGCTACAGCACCTAATTAAAAACAGATGAATCAATAGACAAACTCAGTCAGTACATAGCAGATTCATCAGGACCCTCATTCCATTTTTATCCAACACAATTTTTAATTTAATTTTTTTTTTGCCATAGCACAAAATTTATTGGGATTACTCACTAAATAATATATACACATCCAGTATCACTGAATGAAAATAATGTTGGCTAATTTTCTTAAGAACAGAAAGGCTTTCTCTGGGGTCTTTAAAGTCAAAAGTTTCTTGATAACTATTTTAATAAATGGAACGACAAAACTAGTGAAGTTAGATATATCTCAATCAACTCCTAAACTCAATATTGCTAACATGTTTTCCTACTTGAAAAACAAAGTCTCATAATTCAGTAATTTAATTACCATGTTTCTGGGTTTTTGTTCTTAAATGCCACAGAAAGATATTTAATGAAAGGAAGCAAAGCACCTAGTCTCAGCAGTCTTCTTAAAAACCTTAGTTTGCTTTCATAATATCAATGTAAATATTTCAGTTCAGTTCCGTTCAGTTCAGTCACTCAGTCGTGTCCGACTCTTTGCAACCCCATGAATCACAGCACGCCAGGCCTCCCTGTCCATCACCACCTCCCTGTCCATCACCAACTCCCGGAGTTCACTCAAACTGATGTACATCGAGTCGGTGATGCCATCCAGCCATCTCATTCTCCGTCGTCCCTGTCTCCTCCCACCCCTAATCCCTCCCAGCATCAGCCTCTTTTCCAGTGAGTCAACTCGTCGCATGAGGTGGCCAAAGTATTGGAGCTTCAGCCTCAGCATCAGTCCTTCCAATGAACACCCAGGATTGATCTCCTTCAGAATGCACTGGCTGGACCTCCTTGCAGTCCAAGGGACTCTCAAGAGTTCTCTCCAGCACCACAGTTCAAAAGCATCAATTCTTCAGCGATCAGCTTTCTTCACAGTCCAACTCTCACATCCATACATGACCACGGGAAAAACCATAGCCTTGACTAGATGGACCCTGGTTGGCAAAGTAATGTCTCTGCTTTTCAATATACTATCTAGGTTGGTCATAACTTTCCTTCCAAGGAGCAAATGTCCCTCAGTTTCATGGCTGCAATCAGCATCTGCAGTGATCCTGGAGCCCCAGAAAATAAAGTCTGACACTGTTTCCAGTGTTTCTCCATCTATTTCCCATGAAGTGATGGGACCAGATGCCATGATCTTCGTTTTCTGAATGTTGAGCTTCAAGCCAAACTTTACACTCTCCTCTTTCACTTTCATCAAGAGGCTTTTGAGTTCCTCTTCACTTTCTGCCATAAGGGTGGTGTCATCTGCATATCTGAGATTATTGATATTTCTCCCGGCAATCTTGAATATTTAGATCCCATCAGATGGGAATTTCTTCACTTATGTGTGTAGGAATGGTCTTTACTCTTACTTTAGACTACAGATGTTTGAACTACCAATAAAATCCTCAGTATTGGCTAGACTAAATCACTAGATAAGAATTCTTTACAATCTCTTCCAAGAAACTAAGTAAGGTAATCTTAACACAGATTTTAGTGGTCAATATGTTACAGTACTTATGGATACTTTGATTTCTATGGTATGTTGCAAATTAATCATTAATAAATTAAATTTCATAATAGAAATAAATAAACCTATTGCAATATAAGAACATTCATAAACTGTCCTCACTATTCCCAATGACTTTAAATATAAAATCTAATTATACAAAATCTAAATTCCTTGCCCAATTTAACCCCATATACCAAACAGCATAAGTACTGAAAATGAGAAATATTTTAATAAATCTCATATTAAGAACCTTGGATACTATTCTGCATTAGTGATGATGGAAAAAGATAAGGAGAAAACAAATTTTTCAGAGATTTTTAAAGGAAGAATAAACTTAAGAGAAAATTCCTTTGGATTATATAGCTCTTTAAAAATTCTCTACCTTTTACTTCAACATGATGCCAAAAAAAAAAAAAAGAATTTACTGAATAAAAGTAGCCAGGAAGGGAATCAAACATTTATAAGATAAATTTATTATTTTTCTGGCCAAAGTGCAATGATTTTTAAATCTTCTTAAACAACTATGAAAAAAAGTATTCAAGACAATAAAGTACAAATCGAAAATTTAACCATTAAATTTTTTCTGCTTTGTACTAAACCCTATACTTAATCTAGAAAATAAACAAAAACATTTTGAAGTATTACTAAAACACTAACCGAATCACTTCTATAAATCTAAGTACATGCATTTCAAGGTTCCACTGCTACGAATTTTGTTAAGATCAGTTTAACCATTAATAACATTATATAACAGAGCAAAAGGAACACATGTCATTAGATGTGATCCATGACCAATACCCTCAAATTTATATCAGAATAAAGCTAACAATTCCACCAGGCTTTGAACCCCTAGTGCCCCCACCCCAATCCTGGAAGCAAAGACTATGCCCTGTCACACAACTTTGTACAAGCTGTAGTAAAACAAAGTCTAAATTTGCTTACCTTTCTATAGGAAACAGTCAGTTATTTGATAAATACTAAAACACTTCTAAGACTTAATTTTATGAGTTTGTTTACCAAACACATTGTGCAAGAACTGGCTACACAAAAAGTTCCTTTGGAATTTGGTCCACAAATTCACTTAAGCAGGTTGGAAATTTAAAACCTGCAAGGGAAAGAAGACATGGGGAATCTCTAACTGAAACATGTTGCAATTACTAGAGAGATATTCACACATACTAAAAAGTTTTGCTCACAAAAGGCACAAACTATGTAATGAATATTCTTTCTGAATAAAAACAAAGTACTAGTTAATACCCTTTTTTGTTTTGTGAGCACCATAGCTACGATGAAGTTAGACTCAAATTCACTGTCTACTCCCATGACCAAAAAAAAAAAAAAATTTTTTTTTAATTGAAGATAAAAAATTTAATTTGTCTTACTACATACTTTCCAGCCATTAACTGAGATATAATTATGAAACATTAAAATTGCCTTAAAAGGGGGTTGTGACAGCAGCTATCAAAGCAATATTCAAGCATGATTTCAAGGATGCTTTCAGGTTCGGAGTTAGCCTTCTTTGTCAAAAATCTTCACAACTTCATCAAAAACTTCATCAACAGATTTAGAAGCATCTATTTTCTTGACTTTCCCCATTTCTTCATACAAGTCAATAACTGGCTTTGTTGACTGAAGATAGGTTTGAATTCTCTTTTCCAAGCTCTCTCTGTTGTCATCACTTCTACCACTACTCTTTCCCCTCTCAAGACATCGTTCAATACAGATCTCATTATTACAGTCAAAAAACAAAACAAAAGATACATCAGCTTTCCCATCCATGGTCTTATTCCAGCCTTGAAGGTTGTCCTGATTTCTTGGAAACCCATCAATCAAGAATTTATTCTTCTGAGCATTGGCTGCCATTGTCTGATCCATTTCCCTCCTTAACAAACTGATGGTTATCTCAACTGGCACAATCTTTCCATCTTTAATGTACTTTTCAATGAGTTCACCATACTGTGAATCTGGGTTTTTCCTTTCATCACGGAGAAGTTCTCCTGCAGAAAGGTGTGTGTAGCCATATTTCTCAACGATGCGGGCGCACTGGGTCCCCTTGCTGGTGCCGGGACCGCCGAGAACGAACATGACTTGCGGCTTCATGAAGCGATGCGGGAAGAGGAAAAGTGGCCGGCCGATCAGCAGCGGAAAGCTAAGGCCTAGGACGTGCAGCAGCCGGCGGCCGCAGCGGCTAAGCATGCACCACGGCTGGGTCGGACGCTGAGAGAACTGACAGCAGCCTGGCCGGCGTTGGCGCGGGGCGGGGCGCAGAGCACAATTTTTACTTTTAAAAAGAGTATAGTTGATTTAAAATCATGTGTCATTTTGGGTGTAGAGCAAACTGACACACACACACAAATATATATATATATATATATATATATATATATTCAGATTATTTTCCATTATAGGTTTTTACAAGATATTGAATATAGCTTCCCATGTTGTAAAACAAATCCTTGTTGCCTATCTATTTTATACATAGTAGTTCAGTTCAGTTCAGTCACTCATCATTTCTGACTCTTTGCTACCCCATAGATTACAGCACTTCAGGCTTCCCTGTCCGTCACCAATTACTGGAGCTTGCTCAAACCCATGTCCATAGAGTCAGTGATGCCATCCAGCCATCTAATTCTCTTGTCCTCTTCTCCTCCTGCCTTCAGTCTTTCCCAGCATCAGGGTCTTTTCCAAGGAGTCAGTTCTTTGCATCAAGTGGCCAAAGTATTGGAGTTTCAGCTTCAGCATCAGTCCTTCCAATGAATAATCAAGACTGATTTCCTTTAGGATTGATTGATTTGATCTCCTTGCAGTCCAAGGGACTCTCAAGAGTCTTCTACAACACCACCATTCAAAAAAATCAGTTCTTCAGCACTCAACTTTCTTTATAGTCCAACTCTCACATACATACATGACTACTGAAAAAAACATAGCTTTGACTAGACAGACATTTTTTGGCAAATTAATGTTTCTGCTTTTTAATATGCAGTCTAGGTTGGTCATAGCTTTTCTTCCAAAGAGTAAGCATCTTTTAATTGCATGGTTGCAGTCACCATCTTCTGGAGAAGGCAGTGGCACCCCAGTCCAGTAGTGTTGCATGGAAAACCCCATGGACAGAGGAGCCTGGTAGGCTGCAGTCCATGAGGTCGCTAAGAGTTGGACATGACTGAGCAACTTCACTTTCAATGTTCACTTTCATGCATTGGAGAAGGAAATGGCAACCCACTGCAATGTTCTTGCCTGGAGAATCCCAGGGACAGGGAAGCCTAGTAGGAGGCCATCTATGGGGTCACACAGAGTCGAACATGACTGAAGTGACTTAGCAGCAGCAGCAGTCACCATCTTCAGTGATTTTGGAGACCCTCAAAATAAAGTCTCTCACTGTTTTCATTGTTTACCCATCTATTTGCCTTGAACTGATGGGACCGGATGCCATGAACTTCGTTTTTTGAAGGTTGAGTTTTAAGCCAACTTGTATATAGTAGTGTGTAACTGTTAATGCTGGGCTAGATGAAGCATAAGCTAGAATCAAGATTTCCAGGAGAAATATTAATAACCTCAGATATGCAGATGACACCACATTTATGGCAGAAAGTGAAGAGGAACTAAAGAGACTTTAGATAGAAGTAAAGAGGAGAGTGAAAAAGATGGCTTAAAACTCAACATTCAGAAAACTAGAAACATTGCATCTGGTCCCATCACTTCATGGAAAATGGATGGGGATAAAAGGGAAACAGTAACAGACTTTATTTTCCTGGGCTACAAAATCACTGCAAATGATGACTGCAGCTGTGAAATTAAAACATGTTTCCTTCTTGAAAGAAAAGCTATGACCAACCCAGACGGCATATTAAAAAGCAGAGACATTACTTTGCCAACAAAGGTCTGTCTAGTCAAAGCTATGTTTTTTTTCCAGTAGTCATGGATATATGTGAGAGTTGAACCATAACGAAAGTGGAGTGCTAAAGAGTTGATGCCTTTAAGCTGTGGTGTTAGAGAAGACTCTCAAGAGTACCTTGTACTGCAAGGAGATCAAACCAGTCCATCCTAAAGGAAATCAGTTCTGAATATTCTTTGGAAGGACTGATGGTGAAGCTGAAACTCCAATGCTTTGACCACCTGATGTGAAGAACTGACTCCCTGGAAAATGCCTTGATGCTGGGAAAGATTGAAGGCAGGAGGAGAAGGGGATGACAGAGGATGAAATTGTTGGATAGCATCACCAACTAAAATGATATGAGTTTGAGCAAGCTCTGAGAGTTGGTGATGGAAAAGGAAGCCTTATGTGCTACAATCCATGGGGTACCAAGGAGTCGGATACAGTTTGGTGACTGAATTAAATAAATAAATTTGTCCCTTATGATTATACAGTGGAAGTGAGAAATAGATTTAAGGGACTAGATCTGATCGGTAGAGTGCCTGATGAACTATGTACGGAGGTTCATGACATTGTACAGGAGACAGGGATCAAGATGATCCCCATGGAAAAGAAATGCAAAAAAGCAAAATGGTTGTCTGAGGAGGCCTTACAAATAGCTGTGATAAGAAGAGAAGTGAAAAGCAAAGGAGAGAAGGAAAGATATAAGCATCTGAATGCAGAGTTCCAAAGAATAGCAAGGAGAGATAAGAAAGCCTTCCTCAGCGATCAATGCAAACAAATAGAGGAAAACAACAGAATAAGAAAGACAAGAGATCTCTTCAAGAAAATTAGAGATACCAAGGGAACATTTCATGCAAAGATGGGCTCGATAAAGGGCAGAAATGGGATGGACCTAAGAGAAGCAGAAGACATTAAGAAGAGGTGGCAAGAATACACAGAAGAACTGTACAGAAAAGATTTTCACAATCAAGATAATCACGATGGTGTGATCACTGACCTAGAGCCAGACATCTTGGAATGTGAAGTCAAGTGGGCCTTAGAAAGCATCACTATGAACAAAACTAGTGGTGCTGATGGAATTCCAGTTGAGCTATTTCAAATCCTGAAAGATGATGCTGTGAAAGTGCTGCACTCAATATGCCAGCAAATTTGGAAAACTCAGCAGTGGCCACAGGACTAGAAAAGGCCAGTCTCCATCCCAATCCCAAAGAAAGGCAATGCCAAAGAATGCTCAAACTACTGCACAATTTCACTCATCTCACACACTAGTAAAGTCATGCTCAAAATTCTCCGAGCAAGGCTTCAACAATCCATGAACCGTGAACTTCCAGATGTTCAAGCAGGTTTTAGAAAAGGCAGAGGCACCAGAGATCAAATTGCCAACATCCGCTGGATCATGGAGAAAGCGAGAGATTTCCAGAAAAACATCTATTTCTGCTTTATTGACTATGCCAAAGCCTTTGACTGTGTGGATCACAATAAACTGTGGAAAATTCTAAAAGAGATGGGAATACCAGGCCACGTGACCTGCCTCTTGAGAAACCTGTATGCAGGTCAGGAAGCAACAGTTAGAACTGGACATGGAACAACAGACTGGTTCCAAATAGAAAAAGGAGTAGGTCAAGGCTGTATATTGTCACCCTGCTTATTTAACTTATATGCAGAGTACATCATGAGGAAAGCTGGGCTGGAAGAAACACAAGCTGGAATCAAGACTGCTGGGAGAAATATCAATAACCTCAGATATGCAGATGACACCAGCCTTATGGCAGAAAGTGAAGAGGAACTCAAAAACCTCTTGATAAAAGTGAAAGAGGAGAGTGAAAAGCTTGGCTTGAAGCTCAACATTCAGAAAACAAAGATCATGGCGTCTGGTCCCATCACTTCATGGGAAATAGATGGGGAAACAGTGTCAGACTTTATTTTTGGGTGCTCCAAAATCACTGCGGATGCTGATTGCAGCCATGAAATTAAAAGACGCTTAGTCCTTGGAAGGAAAGTTATGACCAACCTAGATAGCATATTAAAAAGCAGAGACATTACTTTACCAACAAAGGTCCATATAGTCAAGGCTATCGTTTTTCCCGTGGTCATGTATGGATGTGAGAGTTGGACTGTGAAGAAAGCTGATCGCCGAAGAATTGATGCTTTTGAACTGTGGTGTTGGAGAAGATTCTTGAGAGTCCCTTGGACTGCAAGGATATCCAACCAGTCCATCCTAAAGGAGATCAGTTCTGGGTACTCATTGGAAGGACTGATGCTGAAGCTGAAACTGCAATACTTTGGCCACCTCATGCAAATAGCTGACTCATTGGCAAATACCCTGTGCTGGGAGGGTTTGGTGGCAGGAGGAGAAGGGGGCAACAGAGGATGAGATGGTTGGATGGCATAACTGACTAGATTCACAGGAGTTTGATTGAACTTCGTGAATTGGTGATGGACAGGAAGCCCTGGCGTTCTGCGATTCATGGAGTTACAAAGAGATGGACACGACAGAGCGACTGAACTGTACTGAACTGCACCATAAGGTCATTTTCTATGTCTGAGTCTGTTTCTGCTTTGTATTTAGATTCATTTGTAATATTTTTTATATTCCACATATAAGTAATAAGACATAATATTCATATTTCTCTGCCTGACCTACTTGACTTAGTGTTTAGGGTCAAGGATTATCCTTTTGGCTGCAAATGTCAATATTTCATTGTTTATAATTCATTGTATATGAGTAATAATCCATTGTCTATTTAAATATATATTTATATACATAATAGTTTACATCTTCTTAAACCAATCAGCTCTTCATAAGTACTTGGGTTGTTTTCATGTCTTGGTTATTGTAAATATTGCTGCTATGAATAATATGGTGCATGTGTCTTTACAAAGATGCTACTTCTTTTTTCGGTGTATGTTTAGGATGGTTTACGTGACTTTTAAATGCAATCTATATTGAGTCTATTAGATATTTTTTTCTTAGAATTTATTTTTATTTAACCTAATTTTTTGAGATATACATGGAAAAATTGCTTCCCATTTTTAACTGTTTTAGTTCAACTATATAGGTAATGTTGCAACATGTTTTTATTTCCATATGTTTATTAGTTCATGTCCTACATACCCTGCCTTGAATTTTTATGTTGGATTCAATGCTTTTAACCTCAATTTGTCGACTTGTGTATTTGAAACAGCACACCTGTCTACTCACTTCATCAGAATCAAATACAGAAAAGTAAATTATGTTTGATGATTATGTCACTAAGGAGGAAACTTTCTCTACTTTATGTGACTTAGGCTATTGATTGAGTGAGTGTGTACATTTGAATATAAATTTCTTTGTCCAGTCAATATAGTTTAAGAAATATCAATCATTAAGACAGAGGTGAATTTATGAGGTCCTTTGACATATTTGATAGGTGTAGTTAAATTATTCAAAAACATCATTTTAATTTTATTATTTTTGAGTAGTTCAGCATTTTTGAATATTAATTAGATGTAAGAAATCAAATAAAATATTGATTGCAAGCTTTTTTCTAAATGGAAAATCACTGATCACAACACTATTTTACTTTTGGTTCAAATGAAAGTGTGCTGAACATTTTTAATGTTCCGAAAACTTTTGAAGTCTTGATGTTTATTTAGAAAATTCCAGTATTTTGATTATTTCTGGGAACTGTAGTGTTACTCTCCTCTGAACAGATTATAATATATCCTAGATATTATATCCAGTTCTAAATTGTTTTAAGATATGCATTGTTCAGTTGTGGTGCTACCATAACAAATATTGGACAGGATTATGTGTTTACTCTGAGGACAGTCAACATTTTTGGAGTATAAATGAGTGCGTGTAATAGGAAAGATATTGTGTTTTTGTTTATTCTTTTTACTGTGTTTGAAAGTCAACATAGAGCCACTCTATTTTAGTTCCAGGTCATCTTCAACAGAAAGGTTTTTTAATCATATTTTCTAGCAGTGATATAGGCTGTCTTGGATGAGTGATGTGTAAACACACATTTAATGAAGCATTTGACAGTTGTATGCCAAAATATTACTCAGTAGAATCACTAACCCAAAGCAGTCTTCTATTCAGACTGTATTTCTTAAATTAGTACTGTACCCCAAAGCCAATGGGATACATGTTGGAAGACTCCTTGGTTTTACTTTCAGATGTTTTAAGTGGACAGTGTTGATAAGGATCATTACAATTGGATTCATGCATGCTTAGCACGGAGTTTTTTGGACACTGACTCAATGAGGGGTGGCACTGAGATACCAGAGTAGGAAAAACCATTCGTTCAGTAAATAGTTTGTTGATACCTCCCAGGCATCAGAACTGTGCTAGGTGCTAAAATCATTAACCAATAAAGGAGACAAAGCTCCTGCCTTCTTGGATGTTATATTCTGGTACATGTGGGGAACAGACATATAATAAACAAATAAACAGACATAAAGAAATTGAACCCAATTTCTTGCATTCTCTCATACCTATAAATGCACTAAAATTATTAACAGAGACATCTGTTCCTCATAATTAGCAGCAACCTTCTCCTAAGATACAAGATAATTGCACATATCCTCTTTGCCAAAATCATATACACACTGACCCCTCCCTTACCTCTTTGGAATAGACCTTCAGCAATATCTGAAAGGCTGTCTCCTGGGCTATAGTTCTCAGTAAGTCTCCAAATAAAACTGAAACTCACAGTTCTCTCATTGTGCTATTTTTTCTTTTTAATTTATTTGTTTTGAAGGATAAGTGCTTTACAGAATTTTGTTGTTTTCTGTCAAACCTCAACATAAATCAGCCATAGGTATACATATATATCCTCCTGTTTGAACCTGCTTCCCATTTCCCTCCCCATCCCACCCCTTTAGGTTGATACAGAGCCCCTGTTTGTGTTTCCTGAGCCATAGAGCAAATTCCCATTGGCTATCTATTTTCCATATGGCAATGTAAGTTTTCAAGTTACTAGTTCCACCCAGCTCACCCTCTCATCCCTTCTCCCCATGTCCATAATTCTATTCTCTATGTCTGTTTCTCTACTGTTGTCCTGTAAAAAAATTTTTCAGTACCATTTTTCTAGATTCCGTGTATATGCATTAGAATATGATATATATCTTCCTCCTTCTGACTCACTTCACTCTGTATAATAGGTTCTAGGTTCATCCAACTCATTAGAACTGACTCAAATGTGTTCCTTTTAATGGCTGGGTAATATTCCATTGTGTATATGTACCACATTAATTTATCCATTCATCTGTCCATGGATATCTAGGTCACTTCCATGTTCTAGCTATTATAAATAGTGCTGCAATAAACAATGGGATACATGTGTCCCTTTCAATTTTGATTTCCTCCGGGTATACTCCTAGGAGTGGGATTGCTGGGTCATATGGTTGTTTTATTCCTCGTTTTTTAAGGAATCTCCATATTTCATCTTCCATAGTGGCTGTATCAATTTACTTTCTCACCAACAGTGGAAGAGTGTTCCCTTTTCTCCATACCCTCTCCAGCATTTATTGTTTGTAGACTTTTTGATGATGGTCATTCTGACTGCTGTGAGGTGATATCTCATTGTTGTTTTGATCTGCATTTCTCTAATGATGAGCAATGTTGAGCATCTTTTCATGTGTTTGTTAACCATCTGTAAGTCTTCTTTGGAGAAATGTCTGTTTAGGTCATTTTCCCACTTTTTGCCTGGGTTGTTTGTTTTTCTGGTATTGAGTTGTATGAGCTGCATGTATGTTTTGGAAATTAATCCTTCATCAGTTTTTTCATTTGCTATTATTTTCTCCCATTCTGAGGGCTGTCTTTTCACCTTGCTTCTAGTTTTCTTTGCTGTGCAAAAGCTTTTAAGCTTAATCAGGTCCCATTTGTTCGCTTCTGTTTTTATTTCCATTACCTTAGGAGGTGTGTCAAAGAGGATCTTGCTTTGATTTATGTCATTAAGTGTTCTGCATATGTTTTCTTCTAAGAGTTTTATAGTTTCTGGTCTTACATTAAGGTCTTTTTTTTCCTTTTATTTATTTTTTAAATTTATTTATTTTAATTGTAGGCTAACTACTTTACATTATTGTATTGGCTTTGCCATACATTGACATGAATCTGCCCTGGGTGTACATGTGTTCCCCATCTTGAACCCCCCTCTCACTTCCCTCCCCATCCCATCACTCTGGTTCATCCCAGTGCACCAGCCACAAGCATCCTATATAATGCATCGAACCTGGGCTGGCGATTCGTTTCACATATGATAATATACATGTTTCAATGCCATTCTCCCAAATCATCCCACCCTCACCCTCTCCCACAGAGTCCAAAAGACTGTTCTATACACCTGTGTCTCTTTTGCTGTCTTGTATATAGGGTTATTGTTATCATCTTTCTAAATTCCATATATATGCGTTAGTATACTGTATTGGTGTTTTTCTTTCTGGCTTACTTCACTCTGTAAAATAGGCTCCAGTTTCATCCACCTCATTAGAACTGATTCAAATGTATTCTTTTTAATTGCTGAGTAATACTCCATTGTGTATATGTACCACAGCTTTCTTATTCATTCATCTGCTGATGGACATCTAGGTTGCTTCCGTGTCCTGGCTATTATAAACAGTGCTGTGATGAACATTGGGGTACATGTGTCCCTTTCAATTCTGGTTTCCTCAGTGTGTATGCCCAGGAGTGCAATTGCTGGGTCGTATGGCAGTTCTTTAATCCATTTTGAGTTTATCTTGATGTATGGTGTTGAGAAGTAATCTAATTTCATTCTTTTATATGAACCTGTTCAGTTTTCCCAGCACCATTTATTGAAGAGGCTGTCTTGCCCCATTGTATATTCTTGCCTCTTTTGTCAAAAATAAGGTAACCAAAGGTGTATGGGTTTATTTCTGGGCTTTCTATCTTGTTCCATTGGTCTATATTTCTGTTTTTGTGCCAGTACAATACTGTCTTGATAACTGTAGCTTTGCAGTATAACCTGAAGTCAGGAGGGTTGATTCCTCCAGCTCCATTCTTCTTTCTCAAGACTGCTTTGGCTATTTTGGGTCTTTTGTATTATATACTAACAACAAAAAATCAGAAAGAGAAATTGAGGAATCAATCTTATTCATCATTGCAACAAAAATATTTAAATATCTAGGAATAAACTTACCTATGACAAAAAACCTCTTGATGACTGTGAAAGAGGAGAGTGAAAAAGTTGACTTAAAGCTCAACATTCAGAAAACTAAGATCATGGCATCTAGTCCCATCACTTCATGGGAAATAGATGGGGAAACAGTGGAAACAGTGTTAGACTTTATTTTGGGGGGCTCCAACATCACTGCAGATGGTGATTGCAGCCATGAAATTAAAAGACGCTTACTCCTTGGAAGGAAAGTTATGACCAACCTAGATAGCATATTGGGCTTCCCTGGTGGCTCAGAGGTTAAAGCGTCTGCCTCCAATGCGGGAGACCCAGGTTCGATCCCTGGGTCGGGAAGATCCCCTGGAGAAGGAAATGGTAACCCACTCCAGTATTCTTTCCTGGAGAATCCCATGGATGGAGAAGCCTGGTAGGCTACAGTCCATGGGGTCGCAAAGAGTCAGACATGACTGAGTGACTGAACGGAACGGAGATAGCATATTAAAAAACAGAGACATTACTTTGCCAACAAAGGTCCGTCTAGTCAAGGCTATGGTTTTTCCCGTGGTCATGTATGGATGTGAGAGATGGACTGTGAAGAAAGCTGAGTGGCGAAGAGTTGATGCTTTTGAACTGTGGTGCTTGAGAAGACTCTTGCGAGTCCCTTGGACTGCAAGGAGATCCAACCAGTCCATTCTAAAGGAGACTGGTCCTGGGTGTTCATTAGAAGGACTGATGCTGAAGCTGAAACTCCAATACTTTGGCCACCTCATGCGACGAGTTGACTCACTGGAAAAGACTCTGATGCTGGGAGGGATTGAGGGCAGGAGGAGAAGTGGAGGACAGAGGATGAGAGGGCTGGATGGCATCACTGACCCGATGCACATGAGTTTGGGTGAACTCCGGGAGTTGGTGATGGACAGGGAGGCCTGGAGTGCTGTGATTCATGGAGTCACAAATAGTCGGACATGACTGAGCAATTGAATTGAACTCAAGAACATTAAAGAACTATATACCGAAAATTACAAGACACTGATGAAAGAAATCAAAGTGACATAAACAGATGGAGAGATATTTCATGTTCCTGGGTAGGAAAAATCAATATTGTGAAAATGACTGTACTACTAAATGCAATCTACAGATTCAATGCAATCCGTATCAAATTACCAATTGTATTTTTCCTTGTGCTTTTTTGTTTGTTTGTTGTTTATTCAAAACTGCAATATATAACACATTTGAAAAGCTTTAAAATAGCTGCATTCTTAATTCATTTGGATAAATTCTGATAAACTTTGGTTTTTAAAAGGATTATAGTTAATCCACATAAACTAGAAGCTGCCTTATTAAATTTAACATTTTAAAATTTTGTGTACACTGATATTTCAAACAATCCACATTATAAGACACAATATTGTTGGTATTCCTATTTTTCTTTATCAAGAACACTAAAAAATATTATGGAATGCAATAAACTACGAAGATATTATGTATCAGTTCAGTTCAGTTCAGTCGCTCAGTCGTGTCCGACTCTCCGCGACCCCATGAATCACAGCACGCCAGGCCTCCCTGTCCATCACCAACTCCCGGAGTACACTCAAACTCATGTCCACAGAGTCGGTGATGCCATCCAGCCATCTCATTCACCGTCGTCCCCTTCTCCTCCCGCCCCCAACCTTTCCCAGCATCAGAGTCTTTTCCAGTGACTCAACTCGTCGCATGAGGTGGCCAAAGTATTGCAGTTTCAGATATTATGTATACACAACCTAAAATACAAGTTAGCACACACAAAAATCAGTTAACACAATCAAACTGATTAGGACAAATCCTGGTGATCTTTTGTGTTAGTTTTATTAGTCTATTTAATCACAACATCCAATCTATTACATAGAGAAAATTTCTATTTATATGAAAATCATATAAATATGTACCCTGGTAATATTTAAATCTAAAAGAAGGTGGAATTAAATGTTAATAGTTTAAAAAATAATTTTGGAGAATTTCTATTTTGGGGGAAAAAGAAAATTTCTTCTACTATTCTAGGTTCTTCTGGCTGACCTAAGAATTAAATTGACACAATACAGTGTTTGACTAAGAGTTTTATTTTCATTTTTAGAGTCAGAGGATTTGTTAACAAAAGAAACCACTCATTACACACAGAGAAACAATTTCAATATTTTAATATAATACTATTTATTTAACTTAATTTCAATATACAGTCAGAAGAAAAGAAATAGAAACAATAGGATAAAAGTGCACATATCACAAAGTAACAGCACTGTGCTGTATTCGTCGCTCAATTGTTTCTAACTCTTTTCAGTCCCATGGACTGTAACCCGCCAGGCTCCTCTGTCAATGGGGATTCTCCAGGCAAGAATACTGAAGTGGGTTGCCATGTCCTCCTCCTGGGGATCTTCCCAACCCAGGAATTGAACCCAGGTCTCCCACATTGCATGCAGATTCTTTACCATCTCAGCTCCAGTGAAACCCAAGTAGCAGCACACACTACACCAAATTGAGCCAACACTTACATCCAGACTTGAACAGTTGAGAAGTCCTGAATGACAGCAATCTAAAGTCCCAGTAGGGAAAGATCCCAGGTAATGAGGCTTCAAACTGCAGTTTGGGAGCAGGGTTCCACTTATAATCCCATGTTGCAGACTGATAGCAACATCAGTTTGCACACAAAAATGCAACTCTGGTTTTTCTTCAACTTTTACATTGCAAGTATTTCACCTTGTGAGTCATAAGATTCCTTAGACCCTGAGGGACTGGCCAGGTTCCCAGGGGCTTAAGAAATTCCAGAGCCCGCTCCCTAAAGTGCTGCTTGACTGGCTGGTAACAGTTGATGGCAGGCAGGCACATAGTCCAGGGAGTTTGCAAGCAAGTTCAGAAGTTGGTCAGCATCTGTTCCACTACTTCTAAAGCCTAAACAAGACTAGATCCATTTTAAATTCCCCAACAGATTAACAGGAGAAAATCAAATGAAGTTTAATAACATGCATACATGAGAGACTAACTCACCAAAACGCTGAAACCTCACTTTAAATACCATCTTTAGTTAAAGACAAAAGGGTGCTGGGAGTAGTTCATGCACAGACGAAGGGACACAGAGAGGAATTTTAACAAACTTTGCTAGGTTCTTCCCTGTCTCCATACCTAGCTAACATTATAGTTATCTCTGATGATAGCTCCCTTCCTGGAACAGGTCCCCTATCTACATCCTTCTAGGCAGTTGGGGAGAGGCCAAAGTTTCTTCCTAGCCTCTTGGGACTTAAAAATAATGAGCCTAAATTAATCCTCATGCCAAAGAGTGACAGTTTGGGATAGAAAATTCTTTCCCTCTATTTTGTTTGCTTATAGTCTTTCTATTTTAAGAAATATTTGGAGAGGCAGATCAAACTATACTTTAAAATATCAAATACATTTATGTAATTTACACTGTGACAGGGGCCTTTCTGAGTATTTTATATTTATTAAATCATTTTAATCCATGTAGAAATCTTTTGATTATAGAATCTCATTGTTATCAATATTATATACCTCTATCCATTGAGGAAAATAGAAACTGCACAAGTGTTTCAGTCCATAGATAAGATTTAATACAAATAATTTGTTAAACAGATATTGGAGAACTGAGAAAGCAGCTATGCAAGCCAGAAATAATGAGTATAAGAAGCAGCTATTATTTCTAAATCTGGGAGAACTCAGGAAAGAGTTGGCATTGACAGACTAGAGCCTGGAAAAGAAGCCCTGCAGAGTTGGAGGAATTCTAAACTTTCAAAATTAGAAATCTCATATTAGCTAATTTACATAGTTTGTGGCATATTGATCCAAAGTCATTTGCATCCCTAAGCTTTAAATATACCAGAAAGCTTAGAGACTAACACACAGTATACTTCTCTCTCAAATCCTAAAATTGGGGATGGATAATATTCAGATGTAATTTTTCTCAAGAAGAAAGCGAATACATAAGTAAGGTTCAGTGAATAATCTTCCCTGATACAATTTTTTTCTTTCTTCTCAGAAATAATGACATAGTAAATTGGTATTTATCATATCTATAAATAATTTTATTATGTATAAAAACCATATGTTGCATAAACAGTATATGGCTTTATATATGAATATTTAATAATACATATATATATTCATGATTACCTGATTATATTATACATATACACATTAGAAATATCTCTCAACGGTATCCCCACATTTCAAACTTGACATCAGTCTTTATGATGTACTTTAACGTGTTTCTTTTCCCCTAGCATTTTTGTAGCATGGTGCTGTTTTCTGTGTTGATTAGATTCAGGTTTAATTCTTCTAGAAAATATCATGTAAGTGATGCAATATACCCTTTATTACCTCTCACCATGAAGCAATGTCTGGCCATCTTATTTTTAATGATGTTAACATTTATGAATGGGTTAAGGTGTTGCCATTTTCTCGGACCATTATAATGTTCTCCATTAACTTTTCAACAAGTGCTCTTTTACAGTCATTGTTGATGGTGGTTTGAATTTTGGTAGCCTGCTGCTCTCTGGCAGGCTCATATTTATACTTCCTGACCCAGATTTGTAACCAACCATCTTTCCCCCCAAGGAGTCTCCATTCCTTTTAGTGGAAAATTCTATTTAGCGATCACATCCTTGGTGGTGTTGTTCCTTATTGCGACTAAATAATTAATTGCTTCTCATGAATTTCAGTGACAGAGATAGGTAAAATAAATGATGTTTGTGAGGAAAATGCATTATGACTTCATACTGGCATTTCCTACTCAGATTAAAGACTGCATAGCTTGTGATGTATTTTTTTACAATTCATTTTCTTATGTACAACCATAGTATATGTGTACACATAATACCTGGTAATTTTTCAATAATAGCAGTAGTATTACTAAGAACAAAGCTACTCAATGCAGTTTAAGGTTTTTTCCATCTTTCTCTTAGGATATATCTTAGGTTTTACAACCAAAATACTATGTTTTAACATCATCTAAATAACTGAACTGAACTGAAATAATTGTTAGTGATTATGCAACAGTGTGAAATGCAATTGTTTTGTTTTCCTTTTGGATATATGTAAAACTACCATGATTTAGAATAAAACCTATATAACTGTTACATTAAAAAAGATCCTCTTTTTTTAATCCCTGCTTTTACATGTAAGCATTTGGGATGGTTTGGTTTATGTTTTCACCGTTCTTTTCAGACTACATAAATTTATATACATATATTTATGTATAACATTTTTTATATTTGAGTTCATGTAGACAGTTTTTGGAATATATTGTTTTGCTTTTTTGGACAATATATCCTGGAAATAGTGTACAGCAGTACACAGTGACCTTTTTTCCTTTTGGTAGCTACATAAAAATATATTCAATTTTTTCCTTTAGGTGTATGGGCTTTTTCAAGAATTTTATCATTGCCAGTAGAGTTGCAGAGAATATTTTGTTCATGAATCTTTTCATAGGTGTCCCAGAGTAATTTGGGAGTAGATTGCTTGAAGTCAGATTTCTTGATCAAAGGGTGGAGTCTTAGATAACTCAGCTAGAAAATGCCAAACTCCTCTCCAAAGGAGTTGTCACATTTTGCATTTTTACCAGACACACATCAGGTTACTGTTAATCCACAACCTTATCAGTTCAGTTGAGTTCAGTTCGGTCACAACTGAGTGACTATTTGCGACTCCATGAATCACAGCACGCCAGGCCTCCCTGTCCATCACCAACTCCAGGAGTACACTCAAACTCACCTCCATCGAGTCGGTGATGCCATCCAGCCATCTCATTCTCTGTCGTCCCCGTCTCCTCCCACCCCCAATCCTTCCCAGCATCAGTCTTTTCCAATGAGTCAACTCTTCGCATGAGGTGGCCAAAGTATTGGAATTTCAGCTTTAGCATCAGTCCTTCCAATGAACACCCAGGATTGATCTCCTTTAGAATGGACTGGTTGGATCTCCTTGCAGTCCAAGGGACTCTCAAGAGTCTTCTCCAGCACCACAATTCAAAAGCATTGATTCTTCGGCGATCAGCTTTCTTCACAGTCCAACTCTCACATCCGTACATGACCATGGGAAAAACCATAGCCTTGACTAGACGGACCTTGGTTGGCAATGTTTCTGCTTTTCAATATACTATCTAGGTTGGTCATAACTTTCCTTCCAAGGAGCAAGCATCTTTTAATTTCATGGCTGCAATCAGCATCTGCAGTGATTTTGGAGCCCAAAAAAATAGTCTGACACTGTTCCCCCATCTATTTCCCATGAAGTGATGGGACCAGATGCCATGATCTTTGTTTTCTGAATGTTGAGCTTCAAGCTTATATATAATATATATTTCCAGTTTCAAATGTTTAGCAATCTGTTAAATACGAAATTTCAGCTAATGGTAATGTTAATTGCTTTGCTTTAGTTTAAATGAAGCTGAACATTTTCTCATATTTGTTTATACATCATTTGTGTTTCTTTTTCTATGACTTGTTTGTTAATATCTTCCTCTGTAGTTTGATGGGGTTGTTGCTCTTCTCAATTTTTAGAAAGTTTCTCAAGCACAGTCAGAAAGATATAGTCAGGGCACAATCAGAAAAATATAAAGTACACTAGATGGTTCACAAAGGGAGTTAATGTATAAGGAGATAGTTTGTTGTTTTTATAGAACAAAAAGTCTATATAATGGGAAAAGTTTAGGATTATCTGAACAGAGAGGGTTAGAGGAAAGGCAATTCAGAGCAGAAAATCAGATCTCTGTTAACAATTCAGGAGCTCAGAGGAGGAAACGGATTGGTCTGTTGATACAGTGCTGTCCACATTCTGGTAATTCTGAGGCTGTCCAGTGAGACTGATTTTGGAAATGCTTGGTATAATAATTTAACTGAACCCAATACCCTGGTAGCTCAAGCAGTGATGAATCTGCCAGCAGTGCAGGAGACCCAGAGTCAGGAAGCAAACAAATATGAGACCCGGAACCTTCCCTGAGTCAGGAAGATTCCCTGGAGACGGGAATGGCAACTCACTTCAGTATTCTTGCCTGGAGAGTTCCATGGACAGAGGAAACTGATGGGCTACAGTTCATGGGGTTGCAAGGAGTCAGACACTACTGGGGCAAGCTTACACACACACACACACACACACGTAAATATGAAGGAGCGAGTTCTTTCTTCTCTCTCCTGTTTTCTAGTCTCTACTTGGTTCTCTTATTAGCACAACTTACAAGAAACACATCTGGCAAAGGTAGCTATATAGTTTGCAGATTGTGAATTTCAGGCTAAAGAGCATAGTCAAAAGGTAATAACTAAATAGGCCTCCAAATTCAGGCAGATTTATATTAATCTGGCTAGATGTTTGACTATGCTTCTGATGCTAGGAGGGATTGGGGGTGGGAGGAGATGGGGACGACAGAGAATGAGATGGATGGATGGCATCACCGACTCGATGGACATGAGTTTGAGTGAACTCCGGGAGTTGGTGATGGACAGGGAAGCCTGGCGTGCTGTGATTCATGGGGTCGCAAAGAGTCGGACACGACTGAGCGACTGAACTGAACTGAATGTTATCACAGTCGTAGGTACCAGAGAAATTAATTGTTCTCTATGGTCCTTGTTTGTGTCTCCTCTGTTGGTTTTATAGATTCCTTTTACTGCTCTGGAAAGAAAGTCTATACCTTGCATGTCATTCAGCTTTAGTTCACTGCTTCTATGCTGGAGGTTTGCTGGCAGAGTGGCAATTTATGTGGAGTAGGGATGGAAGTGTCCTATACCCTAATTAAGTCAGAAGTCAATGGAATTATGTTTCTGAGATGTGTCTTCACAAGTATTTCTGTCCCTTTCCCTAAAGTATAGGTTTTTCCCAGTTTCCACTCTCTTCATTAACATGCTGCTGCTGCTGCTGCTGCTAAGTCGCTTCAGTCGTGTCTGACTCTGTGCGACCCCATAGACGGCAGCCCACCAGGCTCCCCCGTCCCTGGGATTCTCCAGGCAAGAACACTGGAGTGGGTTGCCATTTCCTTCTCCAATGTGTGAAAGTGAAAAGTGAAAGTGAGAAGTGAAAGTGAGGTCGCTCAGTCGTGTCCGACTGAGTGACCCCATGGACTGCAGCCTACCAGGCTCCTCCATCCATGGGATTTTCTAGGCAAGAGTACTGGAGTGGCTTGCCATTGCTTTCTCCGTCATTAACATGCTACACTCTAGATAAATGTCTTCAGAGCACCCGTAACACTGAGCTATTTTCATGTTGCTCTCACCTCTCAGTCACTTCAAATCTGAGCTAAGTCTAATTCATCCTTACACTCCCTTGAGTTTTACAATATCAGTCAATAACATGTACTCACTAAATATTTTTGAGTTGGTATGTTAAAGAATATATTCTTTATATTATTTCATGGGACTTCCGTGGTGATCCAGTGGTTAAGATTTCACCTTCCAATGCAGGGAGTACAGGTATGATCCTTGTTTGGAGAGCTAAGATCCCACATGACTTGCAGCCAAAAAGAAAAAAAAAAAAAAAACACATAAAACAGAAGCAATGCTATAATAAATTCAATAAAGACTTTATAAATGATCCACATAAAAGAAAGTAATGCTTTATTTTAAATGTGTTTCGTTATTTGACTTTTAAATTATTCAATCACACTTACCTGAGATTTACTGAATTAATATTTTCATTTTGCTTGTTTCCATTCTGAATTTAATAAAAACGCTATGAAAATATCATTAATGAGGAAAAAAATATCTTTTTTCACCACTGTTGTGGAGAGGAATGTGCCATTTCTTGAAGAAATTTCTCACTCAGCAGCTGAAAATGAAAGGAACTTCGCGTGGTTACAGAGAAATAACAAAAGAAAGAAAAGCGTGCTTCTCTGCATTAATGATTTGTTGTTGCTGGAAGATTTATTGATGCTTCTAAAAATAATATTCAATACTTGGACCGTTCTATCAAAAATCTGATAACAGTACATTTTACTCTTTTCAGATATTTTCATTTGAATAGAAGTCATAATGTGCTAGAAGAAAAACAATATTTTTATTCTTAACCTTGAAGCAACATGTTAGTAAAATTTTCACTACAACTATTTTGTTAGCAAATCATTTTTCTAAGCTAGAATTTTAGACAATTTCTTGAAATATCATAATGGTTAGAATGCTGCTGCTGCTGCTGCTAAGTCGCTTCAGTCGTGTCCGATGTGCGACCCAATAGACGACAGTCCACCAGTCTCCCTGTCCCTGGGATTCTCCCGGCAAGAGCACCGGAGTGGGTTGTCATTTCTTTCTCCAATGCATGAAAGTGAAAAGTGAAAGTGAAGTCGCTCAGTCCTGTCTGACTCCTAGCGACCCCACGGACTGCAGCCTACCAGTCTCCTCGGTCCATGTGATTTTCCAGGCAAGAGTACTGGATTGGGTTGTTGCCATTGCCTCCTCCAATGGTTAGAATAGTAAAGTCAAATTCCACTACAGATTTGATTGTCTCCAAAGCTTGTCATGCTTTCAGAACAACTTCATGCATCTTTAAAAGAGGATAAAACAAAAAGATTCGAACAAAAAGAAGAGAGAAAGAAACAAATTTGTGATCTTAACCTACCTGCAGAGATTATTAAAACCAAATACTCTTTTTCATTTGATAGATCTGAAAGGCAATCCTTTCAGAGGAAAGGAAAGGACATTTTATCTCCTTTTCTAAAATATTAACTCAATAGTCCTTTAAATGCATTTCTGTCACTTACAGCTTTGGGATAAAGTGTTTTGTCAGGAGAACCTATTAATAGAGAAATGGATGATCTCTTGGTGATGTTACAATGAATTAAAGAATAATTTGACTGCTCTTATTTTGGAATAAAAACAAGGATAAGAACAGGTGATCAGCAGTTTCTGTCTCCTTTCTCTTCTTCTCTTTCCTTGTTGTTTTCTCATCTCCCTTGTCTTGGAAATCCAGAGGTGCTTTATATGCAGCAGGTCACATAGAGAAACTCCATGTTAGATTCATTTATTACCAGCAGAAATATTTTCCTTCCAGAGAAATATATTTTAAAAAAAATCTAAGACAGTTTAAAAAAGAAAATCTTTATATGCATACTGAAAATTTTCAGGAAAAGGGTGGAAAGACTTGCAAGGAAGGGATTTTTACAAAGCTATGGTTGCTCTTACTTGGCTACTAAAATGCAAAACTAGTGAGCAGTGAGTTTCTCAAATGAGAAGTATTGCATATATAGGCAGGACAGAAAATGGAAAAATGTAAATGAGTTTCTTTTCCCCAATATAAGAAACAGGAGCATCCATATTGGTGGGGGTACTTATGGTAATATAAAACAAAGGCAAATTTAAAGTCAGTCTACCAATATTTCAAAACAGATAGTGACAAAAAATTTGACGGTCACCACGTTTCAAAAGATTAATAATACACTTCATGAAATATACAAAATGTATTTCTTGTGCATTAAATTCATCAGAAACATATAGATATATAATCCATTTTAATAAAATTTGACATTCCTATGCCTTGAGCTATGTAGGCAAACTCTATACTCTGCAAAGTTCTATGGCCTAATATTGAATTATTTTTAATTTTCATTAGTGACAGGAATAGTAATAGCAATATCTAATTTCCTGAGTGCTTACTCTGGCTCAGACAGAAGGATGAGGGACTTAGACATGATTTTCTTTAATTATCACAAGACCACTTTAAAATACATACTATATATTTTTTACTTTTTAAAAAATTAAACTTTGAGAAGTTTCACCTGCAACTGTTCACATAGTTTTTAAAGACAATATCAATCCTGAATCTCATTCCAAAGTCCAGTCTTGTATTTATGTTGAATAATAATAATTAACATTTGCTATGATGAACACAGGCAATTTCAAGGCATCTAATAACCTTATAAATCTAAAGGGTATCAAATTACATATTTTATGGCTTTAGTGTTAAATGAATTGTTCTATATTTCATGTATAGCTGAATACTGGTTATTTTTCCATGCTTAATCATTTTCTGTTTATGATAGAATTTCTAATTTTTACTACTTGTAACTGAATCACTTGATATTGTGTTAATATTTAGGTATATTTTTCTCTCCTTAGCCTATAATGGTAATGACCTTAACACTCATTATTTTATTCTGCATATTGCCAAGTAGAGTATCTTACAAAAGCAAATTCTCAATACTTAATTTAAAACAATAAAGAATGGACTATTAGAATAAGAAATTACTGGTTAAGTTCAGTAGTTCAGTAGTTTCAATGTAACTCTTATTTTAAATGGTTAATTGAATGATCAATGCTAGTGAAAATTACAAAGAATTTGTTGTTTACCTGCATGTGCATTTATAATGATCAAATAAAAACAGAAAGCATTTGTTTAAAATTGGATGATGTTTAATTGGTTTAAAAATATTCTTAATGGCAAACATAAAATTACTATTAAAATATGTAATCAGAGTAGCTATTCTTATGTATATTTTCTACCCAGGAACATTTAGATTTAATAAGATTGGACACACAAATAAATAAAAATTAAGTTTGTATTAATTAATTTTTACGTACTTGAAAATATATGTCTGGTGTGTTTTCCATTTTAACATGAAAGCAGCTATTAAAAGGAAAGTATAATATGTATGTCACACAGCAAAAAATTTAGTGATGCTGAAGACTAACGCAATTTTTGAAAAGGATCTTATAGAGACCACTGAGAGACTACTTCCTGTTAATAATAATTAGTGTGTTAATAACAATTCCAATGTGCATAAGGATAGTAACATACACTTATAATTAGTTTGTTAATTTCTTCTAAAATTCTACCTATATCTTAGAACCTTCTGGGCTTTTTAAATTCAAGTATAATTGATACAATATTATATTAGGCAAGTGTACAACATTGTGATTCAATATTTTTATCGATTATACTTCATTTAAAGTTATTACAAAATAATGGCTATATTTCCCTGTGCTGTGCAATATACCCTGTTACTTATCTATTTTATATATAGTAGTTTGTGTCTCTTTAACCCATACCCTTATCTTGCCTCTCTCTCCTTCCCTCTCACCACTGGTATCCATTAGTTTGTTATCTATACTGTAGGTCTGTTTCTGTCTTGTCATATACATTTGCTTTATTTTTTAGTTTCTACATACAAGTGATGACATACTTTTGTCTTTCTTTGTCTGATCAATTTTATTAAGCATAATACTTTCTAGGTTCATCCAATTTTTGCACATGGCAAAATTTCATTTGGCTAAGTACCGTTCTATTATAAATTGGCATATGTGTATACATATCATATATTGGTGTATATATATATATATATACACACACACACATATATATGTATATACTATACATTGGTACCAATGCATAGTATATATATATGTGTGTGTGTGTGTGTATATATGTATATGAACATACATATATATAGTACAAATACATATATACACCACATCTTCTTTATCCATTCATCTATTGATGAACACTTGGATTGCTTATCTATTGTAAATAACACTGCTGTAAACACTGGAGTGCAGGATCTTATTAATTTTAATACTGAAGCAACTACCAAACCTGCATCTTATTTTACAATTAATTCCATAAAGATGGATTCCACACCCTTCATCGATAAGCAAAGAAAATGCTTCCCTTTATTTTAAAATCTAATCATTTCCTCTTGATTCTAGACTCAATTAATCTGTTTTGGTCCATCTTGTTTTGTTTTTTCTCATTTTTCCATAAAATTCTATGTACCCTATTTTTTACAGTCCTACCCTCATTTAACTTGCTTTTTGAGCACTTTTAAATTATCCAAATACTATTTTGCATTTAAATTTAATGCTGAAGTAGAATTCATAGCAATTAGTATTCAATTATAAATTTCTCACTCTTTCACAAAGAATTCAAATGTTTAAATATTCTCTTGTCATAATTTATTCTCAACTCTTCTCAAAAGGTAATGAGACACTAGATCAATGTATATTTTTATCTATAAATGTAGATATACCATTCTGTATATTATGCTCCTTTTTTTCACTTAATAAACTATCTCAAAGATGGAGATCTTGTATTGTTACTACATATACATATTCTACAATAGGACCAAAGGGAAGGACCTACATAGGAGATGAAAAAATTAATATATTTTGAATTGATATAGCCATTTCAAATAATCTTTCCCCCATGATCTTTAATTCCAAAACCTTAAATAATATTTTAGATCAGTTTGATAAATGGTTGCTGGCAAATCTTTGTAAATCTTGCATAAAAGGTATCAGGAGGCAAGTTGACAGGTGTCCAGAATTTCAAAGTTAAGAAATTCTTAAAATTGAAAATTGTTATAGCAATTCATAAGAAATACAATGACTTATTAGAAGATTTATTCACGTATCTAGTTAAGTGAAGATCCAAGAATCAGAATGTGTTTCTTAAAAATAAATACTCCAAAGCATATTCAATTGTTAGATATTATACTTGGAAATCATGGCCTTATTTTTAATATAATGAATGCTGAATTTAGCTAGAGCATTTGTTAGATTCCTCACTGGAAAAATTTTAAATATTGTCTCTCTTACAATACGCTTCGCTAATTCAATAGGCAGGTCCTATGAATAGGTTCTTTTCCTATGAATGTCTTTAGGATATTAATGAATAGGTCAGTATCAGCATGAGGGCATTTAATAAAGAACTTTGACCTCGTTCTATTCAACGTCTTTTATTTTCACAAATTTCAATAAATTGTTTATTAGGTAGTGTGGGTAGGAAACATAGCAGTAAGTGGACTATGTCTTAGGAAAGAAAAGAACAATGTAAAGGAGAAAAAATTTGCATGAAGGAAATCATAGATCATGAAGCCCTGATCTATGTGGCTTAATATCCTTTAACCTTTTCAATTTCAGTATGTTTTGAAGAAATTATTTTGTGGCTTTTTTCTTACTTTAATAATAGAGTATCATGTCACTTAAGTATTATTCAAAAAAAGCCTTTCTATCATAAAAGAGTCCCCATTTGTTTAAAAGTGTAGAGTCATGGATTGTCATGTTGCATCATTTTCTTCCTAAGTTTAGTGAACACTATTACACTTATTTTGAAATAAAGATATACTCACAGAAATAGCAAAACTGAAGTATTGTTGACTTAGCAATCAGCAGCTGATAATGGATAATATTCCATATGAAGCTCAGAATCCTTATTTGCTGAATATTGGCTTAGCCAAAGACCTAGCAATTGCACATTACACTTCTAAGCATCAGTTGATATCTTTTCAAAAAATGAAAATTTTAAAATTTGATTATTTTTAATTATAAAACACTCCAGTTGTCAAAATACAGTACAATCTCAAAACTTCCCTTGCAACATATAAAAATTGTTTATATCAAGCAGAAAGCCTTGCACAGTGTACCAAAATATGCAGAATCACTCTGCATAATTCCAAAAACTTGAAAACTATTCTTGTAACTGCAAAATATAACAAAAATGGCAAGATATTATTGTATATTCACATGATGGAATATGATACAGCAAGGAAAATGTAATAACTAAAATTACATTTAACCAATATAGAAGAACATTAGAGATGTAGTAATTTATGAAAGTAAAGTGCAGAATACTTCACGTAATTAGATGGTTTTATATGATGCGAAAGCAAAAGTAAACAGTATTATTGGCACATACATGTGTAGATGATGAAACTATAAGCCATGGCATACAAACTATAAAAAATAAGTTTAAAAAAGTAATTCTATTAGGCCTGGAAGAAATAACAGAGAAACTGTTTCAACATTTGCCGATATATAAGTAGAAATTAGTTTCTCATTTAATTCTAAACGGCAGAGCTAACATCAATGAGTAGGGATTCAGTTCAGTTCAGTTCAGTTCAGTCACTCAGTGTCCGACTCTTTGCGACCCCATAAATCACAGCATGCCAGGCCTCCCTGTCCATCACCAACTCCCGCAGTTCACTCAAACTCATGTCCATCGAGTGGGTGATGCCATCCAGCCATCTCATTCTCTGTCGTCCCTGTCTCCTCCCAGCCCCAATCCCTCCCAGCATCAGACTCTTCCAGTGAGTCAACTCGTCGCATGAGGTGGGATTACAGGAACTTAAATTTTGAGTCAGTACAGTAGGGTTTTCTAAAAAGTAGAGTTTTCTGAACAAGAAATGAACTGTCCATTTAAACCTTGATTTTTCTGTCTCTGAATGTGTTTAGGCAGCATTTGGATTGCCACTTGTCTGAGACTATACACAGTAATCTGCATACCATGTTTGAGACTGAATTAGATACTTTCTAAGCATCAGTTGATATCTTTTCAAAAAATGAAAATTTTAAAATTTGATTATTTTTAATTATAAAACACTCCAGTTGTCAAAATACAGTACAATCTCAAAACTTCCCTTGCAACATATAAAAATCATGTGGACTATTAATTAAAATTTACCCAAACATTTTGGAAAATAGCAAAGTATGGTTCAACATTATACCTCTTTATAAAAATATAAAATGACCTTGAAATGGGAATATGTTTTTAAATATTAGAAATAGAATTCACAAAGACATTGAATAAGGCTACTAATAGCAGATGAATGCTTCCCTGGTGGCTCAGAGGTTAATGCGTCTGCCTCCAATGCGGGAGACCCGGGTTCGATCCCTGGGTCGGGAAGATGCCCTGGAGAAGGAAATGGTAACCCACTCCAGTATTCTTGCCTGGAGAATCCCATGGATGGAGAAGCCTGGTAGGCTACAGTCCATGGGGTCGCAAAGAGTCGGACACGACTGAGCGACAGAACAGAACAGAACAGAAGGCAAAAGTGGCAAGAGTTTGGCTACAGTAAAGCTTCTAATCCTTTTCACTGCATGAGTTTTCTCTGCTGTGTTCTCAAGTAATCCCTGTTAACAATCAGATTGACAGAAATGAGCACCATCGTTCTAAATGCTAATCTGTCTCCTTCTTTGTCCGGGACTCCACTTATCTCAGCACGGTGTATCCCTACTCAGCCAGCCCCTGTCGACCATCTCCAGATTTTAATCAGGTATTGGCACTTGGCCCTTAGTGATTTGGCTTCCGAGGAACTTTCCATGCAATACTGGAGAGTTAAGTTAACCTTGATCACATTTATCATAATGTTTTATCGTTGGCTTAGCTTATCCCTGGGGATAGAGTTGTTACCGATAACTCTATTCACAATCATCAACAAATTATACCACACGAAAAGTACATTTGAAGTAACATTAACCATCTTCTGCAATACATAAATTTAGTGAAAACTCAAAAAAGATTGCATCATCTACCCTTATATTTGTTATAGCAATATCTGCAAACAAAAATAGGCCTTCTTGATGTCATAGATGATTAACATTAAATGTTTTGATCAATATTTTCCTTCTGTATTTATATTTACTTTTTACACTGTGACAATTGCTTAAGAAGAGTCATATTTTATTTTAAAGTATATTTTAAGCACATAGTTCAAGGTAAAAAAAAATGTAAATGCTTAGTGTGCTTTTTTCTCTCATTTGTTTCCAAAAAAAAAATTTTTAATGAGGATGGCTGAGGTATATATTAGCAATTTAATCATAATTATTATTTTTTGCTTGTAAGATCTTGGTTTCCATAGACAGCTAAGAATTATCCTTTTAGTGACTTTTCTCAAGGCTACAAAATTCATTTGAGAAATACAATATGAAGGAGCTTTAAAATATAAAAGTGTGTGTGTGCACTCACTCAGTTGTGTCCAACTCTTTGGAACCCTCTCAACTGTAGCCCACCAGCCTCCTCTATTCATGGGATTTCCCAACCAGGAATACTAGAGTGGATTGTCATTTTTTACTCCAGGGTATCTTCCCAACCCAGGAATCTTGCATCTCTGGCAGTGGCAGGCAGATTCTTTACCCTATGTCACCTGGGAATGGTGATTACCTAAACCTCATGTGTTTCAAACTGAAACAATAATCTAGTACTGAAAGGTACATCCAGATTAGCAGCAATAAATCCATAATGTATCCATGATGTCAGATAACTAATATTAGAATGAACATTAAGTTTAAATTTTTTGTGTTTTGTGTTCCAGGGATTTATCAGTTCAGTTCAGTTCAGTTCAGTCACTCAGTCGTGTCCGACTCTCCGCGACCCCATGAATTACAGCACGCCAGGCCTCCCTGTCCATCACTAACTCCCGGAGTACACTCAAACTCATGTCCACAGAGTCGGTGATGCCATCCAGCCATCTCATTCTCCGTCGTCCCCTTCTCCTCCCGCCCCCAACCTTTCCCAGCATCAGAGTCTTTTCCAGTGAGTCAACTCGTCCTGAAAGACTATTTTAATAATAGTAAAATAAAATAAATAAACATTTTGCTCTGTCTGAGAAATAGAAAACACTAGGAATATTTAACAGATCAAACTAAGAAGTAATTACTGATAACTCTTATGTACAGTGGGGCTTCCCTGGTGGCTCAGATGGTAAATAATCCACTTGCAATGTGGGAAGCCCAGGTTCTGTTACTAGGTCAGGAAGGTCCCTGGAGAAGAGAATGGCTACCCACTCCTGTGTTCTTGCCTGGAGAATTTTATGGACAGAGGAGCCTGGCAGGCTACAGTCCATGTGGTCAAAAAGAGTTGGACACAACTGAGACTAACACTTTCATTTTTCACTTTCCCTTTCTTATGTATAATAGTAAATGTGTTGATTAATGAAACGTCCTGTGTGTACATGTGTGTGTTTAGTTGCTAAGTCACGTCCAACTCTTCTGCAGTCCCTTGAACTGTAACCAGCCAGGCTTCTCTGTCCATGAGATTTCTCAGGCAAGAATATTGGAGTGGGTTGCCATTTCATTCTCAAGGGGATCTTCCTGACTCAGAGATCAGAACCCACATCTCCTGCAAAGGCAGGTGGATTCTTTACCACTGAGCCACCAGGGAGGCCCTGTGTATACGTGTGTGTGTGTGTGTGTGTGTGTGTATGTGTGTACTTTTAAGAATTAAATATTTTTTAAATTAAGATATAATTTTCTTATTTACAGTGACAGAGGCTGATTATTTTAAAATGTAGTGATCTCCTAAAATTTAAAAACTATGCAAATAAAACATTATCAGGTCTTGTCACCTACGATTTTAGACAATATTACATTTTTATTTAAGCCAAAAAGCAGAATTCTAGGCAGAGCTAATTCCCTCTGTAAAGAAGGAGGTTTAGTTTTAAAAGGATTTTTATCCAACATTTAAGAATAATAAAATTTTGATCAAAATTTATTAAAGTTTTTGCTACAATGATTCAAAATAGACATTCAGAATTCTAAAATTTACCCAAAAGAAAAAAATATTTAAAGCTTTGCAGTATATTTTGGGGCTTCTCAGGTTGCTACAGTGGTAAAGAGTTCACATGTCAAAGCAGAACACACAAGAGGCTCAGGTTCGTTCCCAGGGTTGGAAAGATCCCCTAGAGTAGGAAATAGCAACCCACTCCAGCATTCATGCCTGGAGAATCCCATGGACAGAGGAGCCTGGCAGGCTACAGCCCATGGGGTTGCAAAAGAGTCAGACATAACTTAGCAACTAAAACAACAGCAAATTATTTTGAAACCCAGGGAACAATGGAAGAAACTAGATGAAAGACAGAGGTCTTTGAAGATAAGGTGTACAGCTAATTCTCCAAGATTAAAAAGAAAAAAGGGGTGTGTTTATGTTAATTTATGCAGAAACTAAGGAAAACTACGTGGTGTCACCAACTCAGTGAACATGAGTTTGAGCAAGCTCCAGGAAATGGTGATGGACAGGGAAGTCTGGCGTGCTACAGTCCATGGGGTTGCAAAGAGTTGGATACAACTGAGCAACTGAACTGAATAGATGTGGGTTTTTATTTTATAATTCAAATTTTTAAAAAATAAACTTCAATTTCTAAAAATAAACTTGACAGTTATATTTCCAAAAGAGGATAATAGGTTTTGGTAGTCCACCAGGCCTAATCAGCGGCATTTTCTTACTGCTCCTATCTGTAAGGTCGGACCTCAATGGCCATTTTGGCCTCTCCTCCTCCTCCCCCCTTTCCCGCTGGCAGGGAAAAGTCCCACCAGATCTCTGACTATTGTGCTCTGTTCCCTCATTCCCTCCCCCACTGCTGGTGTGTCCTTGATGTATTGGTTCCTGGTAGAAATCAACCCTCTCCTAACCTCCCCCTCCTAACCTCCTTTCCAGAAATAGCATCCTGCCCAGAAACAGCAAGAACTATTCCACTGCTTCAGCACAACCTTGAGCAGATCGGGCAACCAACCCAGTCTTGCCACCCCGGCTAACTGACCTATAAGGGACCACCATTCCAAATCTTGCCTTATTTGGGAAAAATTTCACTGTTTCTTACTGTAAAGCTATATAAGCTGCCTCTCGTCTTTGTTCGGGCACGGACTTCCTCGACCTCACTTGCTTGGGTCTGGGAACCCCGCCCAGGAGTGCCTCACAATTAAAGCCTGTTACACCACCTAAGAGTCCGAAATGCAGTACTTGGATGCAATCTCAAAAACGAAAGAATGATCTCTGTTCGTTTCCAAGGCAAATCATTCAATATTACAGTAATCGAAGTCTGTGCCCCAATCAGTAATGCTGAAGAAGCTGAACTTGAACGGTTCTCTGAAGACCTACGAGACCTTTTAGAACTAACACCCAAAAAAGATGTCGTATTCATTATAGGGGACTGGAATGCAAAAGTAGGAAGTCAAGAAACACCTGGAGTAACAGCCAAATTTGGCCTTGGAGCATGGAATGAAGCAGGGTAAAGGCTAATAGAGTTTTGCAAAGAGAATGCACTGGTCATAGTAAACACCCTCTTCCAACAACACAAGAGAAGACTCTACACATGGACATCACCAGATGGTTAACACCGAAATCAGATTGATTATATTCTTTGCAGCCAAAGGTGGAGAAGCTCTATACAGTCAGCAAAAACAAGACCAGGAGCTGACTGTGGCTCAGATCAGTTCAGTTCAGTCGCTCAGTCGTGTCCAACTCTCCGCGACCCCATGAATTACAGCACGCCAGGCCTCCCTGTCCATCACCAACTCCCGGAGTACACTCAAACTCATGTCCATCGAGTCGGTGATGCCATCCAGCCATCTCATTCTCCGTCGTCCCCTTCTTCTCCCGCCCCCAACCTTTCCCAGCATCAGAGTCTTTTCCAGTGAGTCAACTCGTTGCATGAGGTGGCCAAAGTATTGCAGTTTCAGCTTTAGCATCAGTCCCTCCAATGAACAGCCAGGATTGATCTCCTTTAGAATGGACTGGTTGCATGAACTCCTTATTGTCAAATTCAGACTTAAATTGAAGAAAGTAGGGAAAACCACTAGACCATTCAGATATGACCTAAATGAAATCCCTTATGATTATACAGTGGAAGTAAGAAATAGATTTAAGGGACTAGATCTGATAGATACAGTGCCTGATGAACTCTGGAAGGAGGTTCGTGACATTGTACAGGAGACAGGGACCAAGACCATTTCCATGGAATAGAAATGCAAAAAAGCAAAATGGCTGTCTGAGGAGGCCTTACAAATAGCTGTGAAAAAAAGAGAAGTGAAAAGCTAAGGAGAAAAAGAAAGATATAAGCATCTGAATGCAGAGTTCCAAAGAATAGCAAGGAGAGATAAGAAAGATTTCCTCAGTGATCAATGCAAAGAAATAGAGGAAAACAACAGAATAGGAAAAACAAGAGATCTTTTCAAGAAAATTAAAGATATCAAGGGAACATTTCATGCAAAGATGAGCTCGATAAAGGACAGAAATGGTATGGACCTAACAGAAGCAGAAGATATTAAGAAGAGGTGGCAAGAATACACAGAAGAACTGCACAAAAAAGATCTTCACGATGACGATAATCATGATGGCATGGTCACTCACCTGGAGCCAGACATCTTAGAATGTGAAGTCAAGTGGGCCTTAGAGAGCATCACTACGAACAAAGCCAGTGGAGGTGATGGAATTCCAGTTGAGCTATTTCAAATCCTGAAAGATGATGCTGTGAAGTGCTGCACTCAATATGCCAGCAAATTTGGGAAACTCAGCAGTGGCGATAGGACTGGAAAAGTTCAGTCTTCATTCCAATCCCAAAGAAAGGGAATGCCAAAGAATGCTCAAGCTACCACACAATTGCGCTCATCTCACACGCTAGTAAAGTCATGCTCAAAATTCTCCAAGCCAGGCTTCAGCAATATGTGAACCATGAACTTCCAGTGGTTCAAGTAGGTTTTAGAAAAGGCAGAGGAATCAGAGATCAAATAGCCAACATCCGCTGGATCATGGAGAAAGCAAGAGAGTTCCAGAAGAGCATCTATTTCTGCTTCATTGACTATGCCAAAGCCTTTGACTGTGTGGATCACAATAAACTGTGGAACATTCTGAAAGACATCGGAATACCAGACCATCTGACCTGCCTCTTGAGAAACGTGTATGCAGGTCAGGAAGCAAGAGTCAGAACTGGACATGGAACAACAGACTGGTTCCAAATAGGAAAAGGAGTATGTCAAGGTTGTATGTTGTCACCCTGCTTATTTAACTTATATGCAGAGTATTTCATGAGGAACACTGGGCTGGAAGAAGCACAAGCTGGAATCAAGATTGCCGGGAGAAATATCAATAACCTCAGATATGCAGATGACACTACCCTTATGGCAGAAAGTGAAAAGGAACTCAAAAGCCTCTTGATGAAAGTGAAAGAGGAGAGTGAAAATCTTGGCTTGAATCTCAATATTCAGAAAACGAAGATCATGGCATCTGGTCCCATCACTTAGATGGGGAAACAGTGGAAACAGTGTCAGACTTTATTTTTTTGGGCTCCAGGATCACTGCAGATGCTGATTGCAGCCAGGAAATTAAAAGACGCTTACTCCTTGGAAGGAAAGTTATGACCAACCTAGACAGCATATTAAAAAGCAGAGACATTACTTTGCCAACCAAGGTCCGTCTAGTCAAGTCTATGGTTTTTCCAGTGGTCATGTATGGATGTGAGAGTTGGACTGTGAAGAAAGCTGATCTCCGAACAATTGATGCTTTTGAACTGTGGTGTTGTAGGAGACTCTTGAGAGTCCCTTGGACTGCAAGGAGATCCAACCAGTCCATTCTAGAGGAGATCAATCCTGGGTGTTCATTGGAAGGACTGATACTAAAGCTGAAACTCCAATACTTTGGCCACCTCATGCGACGAGTTGACTCACTGGAAAAAAGTCTGATGCTAGGAGGGATTAGGGGTGGGAGGAGACGGGGACGACAGAGAATGAGATGTCTGGATGGCATCACCGACTCGATGGACATGACTTTGAGTGAACTCCAGGAGTTGGTGATGGACAGGGAGGCCTGGTGTGCTGTGATTCATGGGGTCACAAAGAGTTGGACACAACTGAGTGACTGAACTGAACTGAACACCACCTATTTGGTGTCCGAGTTCTTTTTATCTAACATAATTGTGCCGCTTTGACCTTACATTTGGCACCCAATATGGGGCTCAACGCGAGGACCCATCCCGCCAGCCACGTGGTCTGTGGTTCCCTCCGGCCCACCCGCGCCTGACTGCTCACCTTTCTGGCAGCATACGGGGTAAGTCCCTCGGTTTGTGTCTTGGGGTATGTCTCCCTGTTGGCGATTGGTCCTAGGGAGTTCGGCACTGAAATTGCTGCCGTGTCTGGACCCCCTCCTCCTGCAGGCCAGGCCTGCTAATCCTCGGCACCAGTCAATTCGGAGACATCCGTCTTGCCTGCGGTGGCCTTTACCATTCCTCACTGGGACATTGATTCATTTGGGGACGCCTGACTGACTCGACTCCTCAGCCTATTTCTACCGTTTGCCATGGGGACAACTGCTTCCAAGGCTGACTGAACCTGGTCAACTCCACTAGAGTGCCTCCTGGCCAACCTCAAAACTTCTCATATTTCTCAAGAAATCCACCATGAAAGGCTAACCTTTCTGTGCTTTGAGTCTTCGCCTCAATACCCTCTCAACAATGGCTCACGGAGCCCGCTGACAGGGACTTTCGATTTTGACATCATCCATGATTTAGATAATTACTGCTGGAGGACAGGAAAGTGGTCTGAGGTACCCTATGTACAGGCTTTTTGGCTGCTACGCTACCGCCCCACCCTCTGCACTAATTGTTCCCCTTCCCAAATCCTTCTAACCATGGCCCTTCCCGACCCCTCGCCACCAGCCAGAACATCATCCACACTGATGGAGGAAAACGCCACCCTCACCGTTCCTCCAGAAGACCTGACAGCGCCCCGACCTTATACCTCCGCTCCGGTTACTCCCTCGACTCCCTCTTCCTCTGCTTCCCCAACCCCTCCTTCATTAACACTTTCAGTGCCTTCTCCACAGCCTTCCCACTCAAGAGATGATTCCCCAGAGGCTCACTCAGGGGCTCCCTCCATCCCATCACTATACCCACCCCTCCCTAAACTCCTTCCCCCTTCCGACTCGCCAGTCAGTTCTCACACTAGGTCTCAAACCGCCACTAACCCAACACCCGAAACATTGCTGGACCCCTATTTCCTCTCCGCCAAGTGGCAGGCCCAGAGGGCCTGGTCTATGTTCATGTACCGTTCTCCCTCCAGGATCTCTCACACATCGAGCAGAAGCTGGGCTCTTATTCAGCCAATCCCTCCAATTACATCAAAAATTTTACCCAGCTGTCCTGGTCTTATGCCCTTACCTGGCAGGATGTCTTTGTGATCCTGGGGTCTACCAACACCCCGAAGAGAGACAGGCCATCTGGGCAGCAGCCAAAATGGTAGCTGACCAGCAACATCTGGCAAATCCGGCAGATCCCGCCCAACCCCCTGGGGGGGCTGCCATCCCGGATGTCAATCCAGGCTGGGACTATCAGGAGGGGCAACGGGGGAGGGCAAGTATCTGATACATGCTGTAATGTTTGCTGGAGGGGATGGAAAATACCTCTCTCAAGGTTGTTAACCTGCTAAAACTAGATGAAGTAACCCAGAGCCCTGATGAAAACCCTGCAGCCTTCCTTAATAGGCTGACCGAGGCTCTCACCACATACACCCGAATCGCCTCCAGCTCTCCTAATCGCTTTATATCTCAGTCAGCTCCAGACATCAGGAAAAAGCTGTCCAAGGCTGAGGATGGGCCTCAGACCCCCCTCCAAGACCTGGTAAAAATGGCCTTTAAAGTGTACAATGCCTGGGAAGAAGTAGCTGAAGCCAGCCACAAGGCGAGGCTCAAACAAAAGGCCGAACATCAGGCCAGCCTCCTTGAGAAGCTGGTAGCAGCCCTGCACTGGTAGCAGCCCTGCAGCCAGTCACGAGACAAAAGGTGGATCCCCAGAAGCTGCCACCAGGAGCCTGCTTCAAATGTGGCCATGAAGGCCATTGGGCCCGCCAGTGCCCAAACCCTAGGCTCCCGACTAAGCCATGCCCTCGCCGCAAGTAGACGGGACATTGGGCAAGCGACTGTCCCCGGGCAGCTCAGGTCTTGACCCTGTCGGTCTGGGACTTGGGTTCCCAAAAGGATGCTCCGCCCTTGTCTTCTGCCTTGGGACTCCTCTCCTTCAGAGAAGATTGACGATGCCCAGACTTGGGGACCCCCATAACCCAAGCCAAGCCCAGGGTAATGCTTCAAGTGGTGGGTAAGTCTATCAATTTCTTGATAGATACAGGGGCTACTTACTCTGTTCTTCCCTTTTACAGGGGCACTCTGCTCCCTTCCCAGGTCTCGGTGGTGGGTATAGATGGCAAGCCCTCACACCCCTTACAGACTGGGCCACAGCCTTGTCAGCTCGACCACCACCTATTACTCACTCTTTCCTGATAATTCCTTCATGTCCCACTCCGCTATTGGGACGAGACATTCTAACTAAGCTCAAAGCCACCATACATCTGCCCTTCTCACGCCCTTACTCCCCCACCCTACCTCTACTCCTCCTTTGTGCCTCTGAATCTTCCCTTATAGAACCCACAATATGGGACACTGAGGTCCCCACAGTGGCTGCCCACCACACCTCCATCCTAATCAAACTAAGAGATCCCTCACAGTACCCACACCACCCCCGATTCCCCATTTCCCAAGCTCAGTTATATGGCCTCAAACCCATCATAGACCACCTCTTGGGTCAGGGGCTTTTGGCTCCCACAACGTCACCCTGCAAGACACCAATCCTTCCGGTAAGGCCTCAGGCAGTTACTGCCTAGTTCACGACCTCCGGTTGATAAATGAAGCTGTAATCCCTGCCCATCCAGTAGTGCCTAACCCTTACCCCCTGCTCTCTAGCATGCCTGCCTGATACGACCCACTTTACAGTCACCGACCTCAAGGATGCTTTCTTCACTATCCCTCTTCATTCGGATTGTCAGTTCCTTTTTGCTTTCATGTGGACTGATCCCGAGACTCGACAGTCCTCCTAGATCACTTGGACTGTCCTCCCACAGGGGTTTAGAGACAGTCCCCACTTCTTTGGCCAGGCCCTAGCTCAAGACCTGGCCTCTTGCCCCCTGGCCCCCAGTGTCCTCCTACAATATGTAGATGACCTCCTCCTCTGTAACCCCTCACAAGCCCTTTCTCATACTCATACGACAGTCCTTAATTTTCTCAGATACCAGGCTTCCAGACAGAAGGCTCAGCTGACACAGCCCTCCATAACCTACCTAGGCCTAAAGATCACCCCGACCACTAAGGCTTTCACTCCCGACAGGCTGAGCCTCCTTCAGGAGCTCTGTCCCCCATCCAATGGGGAACAGATAATATCCTTTCTGGGACTTACTGGATTCTTCCGCCACTGGGTACCTAACTATGCTACTCTGGCCCAACCCCTCTACCTAGCTGCAAAAAAGACTCCCACGGGGCCGCTCTCCTCAGAAACGGAGGTCCATAATGCTTTCAACAGCCTCCATTCAGCCCTACTGTCTTCCCCTCCCCTATTTCTGCCCAACCCCAACCTTCCCTACCACCTATATACAGACGAGAAAAAGGGGATAGCATTTGGGGCCCTCGTGCAGCCAGCGGGTCCACAGATGCTTCTAGTGGCATGAATTTCCAAACAGCTTGACCCCACCGCCAGGGGATGCTTTCCTTGCCTGTGGGCCTTGGCTGTGGCAGCTTCTCTTTACACCGATGTGAGAAAGCTCACCCTTGACCAGCCCTTAACCATCTTTTCCCCACACCGCCTGACCGATCTCTTAGCTTCCAGATTCTTATCAGACCTCAGCGAATCCCGGCTCCAACAGTTCCACCTGACCTTCCTTGATAACCCTCAGGTCACCCTGGGTAGCAGTCCTCCACTAAACCTCCTAATGTCCCTTCCTATGCTCCCTGTCTTCTCCTCTGCCGGCAATACCAAACCTCATTCCTGCCCAGAAATCTTGGAGCCCTCACCCAGCTGCCACCTAATCTCTTTGCCTCACCACTGACAAACCCCAATATCATGCTTTTTGTAGATGGCCGCTCCAAACAGGGGTCCAACGGCCGTCGAATGGCTGCTTACGCCATAGTCATGACTACCGATGTGGTTGAGGCTCATCCGCTGCCAGAAGGGACCACCTCCCAAAAGGGAGAACTGATAGCCCTTACCCGAGCTCTGCTTCTGTCGGCAAGAAAGCAAGTTAACATTTACACCGACCCCAAATATGCCTTCGTGATCACCCACTCACACTCTGCGATCTGGAAAGAGAGGGGCTTTCTCACTACCAAAGGTTCCCCTGTCACTAACGCCCCACTTATTGCTAAACTCTTAGAAGCCATCTCACACTCTACCCAGGTCGCTGTCATACACTGCAAGGGCCATCAGACATCACACGACACTGTGTCCCTAGGCAACAACAATGCCGACCAGGTGGCCAAGCAGCTAACTTTTGACCAGGCGCCCTCACCTATCCTATTTCTCAAAACACCCCTCACTCCCCGCTACCCTGTTGATGAGGCTAAATCCCTTCTCTCACAAGAGGGCTCCTCCAGACATCCTTCCAGTTGGATCATGCTTCACAATAAGCTGGTCCTGCCAGAAAAACAGGCCCTGGAAATAATCACAGATATTCACAACTCTTTACATATAGGGGCCCGAGCCCTCCTAACCTTTCTCAGCCCCCTTTTCTCTCTGCTAGATCTCCAATCTGCCATACGGTCAGCGCACGACAGATGCCTTATTTGTGCCAAAGCCTGTCCCCAAGTGGGACTCAGACCACCCCACAAGACTCACCAGCTGAGGGGACACATCCCGGGACAAGACTGGCAGGCTGACTTTACCCACATGCCTCGCCACAAGACCTATCGTTACCTCTTAGTTTTTATCGACACAGTTTTAGGATTGGTGGAAGCATTTCCAATGGCTAGAGAGATGGCAGGTGTCGTTGCTGACACAATACTCAACCACATCATCCCCAGGTTCAGCCTACCTAACTCCATTTAGTCCGACAGTGGCCCGGCCTTTGTCTCCCAGGTGACTCAACAGGTGGGCAAGACATTAAATATCTACTGGCACCTGCATATCCCATACAGGCCTCAATCATTGGGTAAAGTCGAGCAGGTCAACGGCATACTCAAGGACCACCTGACGAGACTGTCCTCTGAACTACACCTTTCCTGGGTCGACCTCCTGCCAGAAGCTCTAACACGCATCCGGACAACCCCTCATTCCAAGACAGGCCTCACGCCATTCGAACTGCTATACAGTCTTGCTTCAGCTGCTCCGTGGGAGTGGTCACCCGCCCTCTGCCTCTCTCTGGCATTAACATACATTGTCAGTTGCACCGTATTTTTGGGGTGCTACTCACTAGTAACAACTTATCACTCTATGTGTCTCTTACCCTAGCTAGCTTCAAAGATTTCCTTAAAGATTTACTACAAGACCTCTGGCTAGCCACCCCAATAACTGACTTTGACTCTTTCACTCAGGCTATCATTGAACTCCGGCTACAGGGGAACTTCCTTCTCTATACTGACACCCAGATCAACTTTTATGCCTTAGTTCTCCTCTGCCTAATATCCTAGTCAGTTATGCTCGCTCTATGTCTTCTTCTGACTAGTCTAACTCTAGCTACCATTGTCGCACAAGACAACGTCTTTCTGTCATGGGCACATTCCTATGAAAACTTCCACAACTCCTCCAGTTGCTGGGTATGTGGGGCTATGCCCATGTCAGTGATGGATACCACTGGTGGGTGTCACCACTTTGTTATGGAGACCTTATACCACTGTGCTCCTTCCTGGAGCAACAGAAGAGAACTTTATTTTCTCTTACTAATCATAACCCTTCTTTACTCTCCTGGTGTAAGAAACAGCCACCAATGGGCCCAGGACATAAGGTAATATTAAACATAAACACCAGCCTTATAGAGGTAACACGGTCTTATACCTTATACATAAAAAAACAAAAAAGAAAAGGGCACCCTTACAAAAGGGGGACAAGCCCCCCAATACCTTGAACAATACTATCAGGTATGAGATGAGTATTTCTGGATGACTCCTGAGAAAGGACAGATAGTCACTCCCGCTGCTATATGTTGGGAACAGAAAGAACACAAGATTGGGTTGGGAGACCGCCCCCTAGACCCGACAGAACTAAAATATATGGGTTATTTGTCCCCTGAACAGTGTAAACAAATCTTAGACGTTACTTACCATCCCAATCAGTCTGCTCAGTGGCCCGGTTCCAACTGGAAATATAACCCCGGAATCCATTGGGTAGCCCCCAATGGGACCCAGTGGCTCTGTGGGTGTAACTTATGGCCATGGCTACTGGTTGGCGAGGTAGGGCATTGCACACTGGGATTTGCTTTCACCCATGGCAATATTAAATCTAGCCTATACCAACCTCCAGTAAAACTGCCCTATCTACATGCAAGGTGGACGCGATCCATATTCCAATGATATGACTATCTTGCTGCCTTATTTGTACCTTCTATAGGGACAACAGATATTATGATTAAAGTAGAAGCCCTAACTAATTTCACTAAACAGGGCCTCTTAGACAGTACAAAAGCTATTTAAGCATTGAACGAAGAACAAATTCTGATGAGAAAGGCGGTGATCCAAAATAGGATGGTTTTAGACATACTCACAGCAGCTCAAGGGGGGACATATGCCATAATTAAAATTGAATGTTGTGTATACATCCCTGACCTGTCTGGAAATGTATCAAGTGCCTTAGAAGATACGCAAACTCAGATAAAGGCCATGTCTGATAAAAATATTCCTTTTTGGACTTCGGTCCTGTCTTGGATAAAAGGGGACTGGTGGAAATCTGTTTTGATTATTCTTGTAGTCATCTTGCTCATATTGCTTTTTGGCCCATGTGTCCTGCAATGCATTGTTCAATGGCTGCAGAAGATGACCCAGGTCACCACCAGACAGATGATGATGGTGGCCGCCTATTCCAGACTCCCGCCCAAAGACCTCAGGAACCCCTGAAAGACACCAGAGTCCGACCAATGACCCCAAAACCCCACGATGCCCCTTTTCAGCAGGAAGTAGCCAGAGATGACTACGTCACCCCTTATCCTATCAAAAGGGTCAGAATGTAAGGTCGGACCTCAATGGCCATTTTGGCCTCTCCTCCTCCTCCCCACTTTCCCGCTGGCAGGGAAAAGTCCCACCAGAACTCTGACTGTTGTGCTCTGTTCCCTCATTCCCTCCCCCACTGCTGGCGTGTCCTTGATGTATCAGTTCCTGGTAGAAATCAACCCTCTCCTAACCTCCCCCTCCTAACCTCCTTTCCAGAAACAGCATCCTGCCCAGAAACAGCAAGAACTATTCCACTGCCTCAGCACAACCTTGAGCAGATAGGGCAACCAACCCGGTCTTGCCACCCCAGCTAACTGACCTATGAGGGACCACCATTCCAAATCTTGCCTTATTCGGGAAAAATTTCACTGTTTCTTACTGTAAAGCTATATAATCTGCCTCTTGTCTTTGTTTGGGTGCAGACTTCCTCGACCTCACTTGCTTGGGTCTGGGAACCCCGCCCAGAGCGCCTCACCATTAAAGCCTGTTACACCACCTATTTGGTGTCTGAGTTCTTTTTATCTAACATCATTTTTACCTTACACTATCCATAACAATTTATGATTAAATAGTGCATGTATCATATAAGGGATAAGGCAAATGGTGGATAAGGTGGGAGGTAAATAGAAAGCTTACAAACAGCCCTCCACTTAAAAACAAAAACAAAAAATGGGCAACGTCTAGGATGTAATGTAACAGTACTATACTTCCATAAATACAGCAAAAAATCCAGCAAAACATTCTGTGAATAAAGTTTGTTAGAACTCTGGAAAGCAATCACAGATTTACAGGAACGAAGACAGTGCTGAATCAATACAAAGACAACTTCAGATAGTACAGAATCCTTGTGACCTTGTTGTTGTTGCTGTTCAGTCACTCAGTTGTGTCCAACTCTTTGTAACCCAATGGACTGAAGCACAACAGGCTTCCCTGTCCTTCACTATCTCCCGGAGTTTTCTCAAACTCATGTCCATTGAATCAATGTTGGCATCCAATCAACTCATTCTCTGTTGCCCTCTTCTGCTTGTGACCTTGTACTTGTTCTTTTCCCAAGTAATGACTTTAAAAATGGAAGCCTGTGTTTCTAGTATGAGATACTGGTCACTGGTTCTGAAGGGAGCAAAACGAACCTTCAGTTCAGTGCAGTCACACAGTCGTGTCCGAATCTTTGCGACCCCATGAATCGCAGCAGTCCAGTCCTCCCTGTCCATCACCAACTCCCGGAGTTCACCCAAAGGCATGTGCATCGAGTCAGTGATGCCATCCAACCATCTCATCCTCTGTCCTTCACTTCTCCTCCCGCCCCCAATCCTTCCCAGCATCAGAGTCTTTTCCAGTGAGTCAACTCTTCACATGAGGTGGCCAAAGTATTGGAGTTTCAGCTTCAGCAACAGTCCTTCCAATGAACACCCAGGACCAGTCTCCCAAGGGACTTGCAAGACTCTTCTCCAACACCACAGCTCAAAAGCATCAACTCTTCAGCAGTCAGCTTTCTTCACAGTCCAACTCTCACATCCATTCATGACCGCTGGAAAACAATAGCCTTGACTAGACGGACCTTTGTTGGCTAAGTAATGTCTCTGCTTTTTAATATGCTATCTAGGTTGGTCATAACTTTCCTTCCAAGGAGTAAGAATCTTTCAATTTCATGGCTGCAATCAGCATCTGCCATAATTTTTGAGCCCCAAAATATAAAATCTGACACTGTTTCCACTGTTTCCCCATCTATTTCCCATGAAGTGATGGGACCAGATGCCATGATCTTAGTTTTCTGAATGTTGAGCTTTAAGCCAACTTTTTCACTCTCCTCTTTCACTTTCATCAAGAGGCTCTTTAGTTCCTCTTCAATTTCTGCCATAAGGGTGGTGTCATCTGCATATCTGAGGTTATTGATATTTCTCCCAGCAGTCTTGATTCCAGCTTGTGCTTCTTCCAACCCAGCGTTTCTCATGATGTACTCTGCATATAAGTTACATAAGCAGGGTGACAATATACAGCCTTGACATACTCCTTTTCCTATTTGGAACCAGTCTGTTGTTCTATGTCCAGTTCTAACTCTTGCTTCCTGACCTGCATATAGGTTTCTCAAGAGGCAGGTCAGGTGGTCTGGTATTCCCATCTCTTTCAGAATTTTCCACAGTTTATTGTGATCCACACAGTCAACCTTACATTCAAAAATTGTACTTGTCTGTTCTACTCTTGTCTGGGGACTACTTAAGAGGTGATAGTGAGAGTTTATTTTGATTCAGCTAACTCAGAATCCACAGAGATTGAAAAAGTGTTGAGAATTCCTGGAAAACAAAATAAGACAAAAAGCCATTTGCAGCCCTTGGAACAAGCTTTGCAGTTTAGGCAAATAAGAGCTCTGAAAGCCTGAGGGGAAAGTAGGGGAGAAAGTTTCTTTGGGAAATGAAAGTAGTCAAAAGCACTTGTATATATAGAGGAATTAACAAAACCACATGCATGCCCAAAGTAGGATACTTCTTGTAAATAAAAAATTGGCTGGCTATCTTTAACTCCTTCCATGTTGCTACTATATTTAAAATGAATAACCAACAATGTCCTACCCTATTGCACAGGAAACTCTGCTCACTGTTAGGTGGCAGCCTGGATGGGAGGGGAGTTAAGGGAGAATGATACATGTATGTGTGTGACTAAGTCCATTTGCTATACACCTGAAACTTTCACAACATTGTTAACTAGCTATACTCCATTACAAAACAAAAAGTTAAAAAAAAAAAAAAGATAGACTGGCTAAGTGGTGCACAGAACCGATTTTCAGGGACTAGCAAGGTTTCCTTTGTTCTTTTTCTTTTCCATATATTAATCTTTTTATGGCTCCTGGTGTTGATTAAAATCTTTATCAGAACATTATCTGGACACAAGCTCCAGAACCAAGAATTCAGAAGCCACATAAGACAGAGAACACAGACGCCACAAAAATAGTTCAGAAACAAACTTCCACAGAGCAAAGTGAGACACAAAACAAACCTTGAGGAGAAGAAATAATCTGATTTTTAGTTACTGCCTTATAATATTCAAAAGATCAAATTTTCAATAAACATTGGAAAACATAAAATGAAACAATAATAAGGGTTGGAAGAGAAAAATATAACATAAATGACCCTGTGGAAATAAACATTGAACTTAAATAAGCTATCTTAAATATGCTCAAAGTCTAACAGAAACCATGGGCAAAAAGTGAAAGCAAGCCAAGAGAATGAAGTGTGAACAAATAGGGAATTTCAATAAGGAGATATAAAGTAAAAAAAGAAACTAAATAAGAATCTGGAGCTGAAAAGTACAATAATTGAAGTGAAAAACTTACTAGAGAGTTTCAAGAACATATTTGCTTAGGTAAAAGAAAGAATCCATGAATTTGAAGATAGGTGAGTTGAAATTATTTACTGTAAAGTGCAGAAAGAAAAAAGAATAAAGTAAAATGAACCACACACAGGCTAGACAATCTATAATAACAACATACACATTTAATCTCAGAAGAAGAGGAGTAAGAGAAAAATGAAGAAAGGATATCTGAGAAATAATGGCAGAAATTCACATCCTGGAATGTGAAGTCAAGGGAGCTTTAGGAAGCATCACTACAAACAAAGCTAGTGGAGGTGATGGAATTCCAGTTGCGCTCTTTCAAATCCTAAAGGATGATGCTGTGAAAATGCTGCATTCAATCTACCAACAAATTTGGAAAACTCAGCTGTGGCTATAGGATGGGAAATGATCAGTTTTCATTCCAATCCCTAAGAAAGGGAATGCCAAAGAGTGCTCAAACTGCTGCACATCTGCACTCATCTCACATGCTAGCAAAGTCATGCTCAAAATTCTCCAAGCCAGGCTTCAGCAATCCGTGAACTGTGAACTTCCAGATGTTCAAGCAGGTTTTAGAAAAGGCAGAGGTACCGGAGATCAAATTGCCAACATCCGCTGGATCATGGAGAAAGCAAGAGAGTTCCAGAAAAAGCATCTATTTCTGCTTCATTGACTATGCCAAAGCCTTTGACTGTGTGGATCACAATAAACTGTGGAACATTCTGAAAGAGATGGGAATACCAGACCACCTGATCTGCCTCTTGAGAAACCTGTATGCAGGTCAGGAAGCAACAGTTAGAACTGGTCATGGAACAACAGACTGGTTCCAAATAGGAAAAGGAGTATGTCAAGGCTGTATATTGTCACCCTGCTTATGTAACTTATATGCAGAGTACATCATGAGAAACGCTAGGCTGGAGGAAGCACAAGCTGGAATCAAGACTGCTGGGAGAAATATCAATAACCTCAGATATGCAGATGACACCACCTTTATGGCAGAAAGTGAAGAGGAACTCAGAAGCCTCTTTATGAAAGTGAAAGAGGAGAGTGAAAAAGTTGGCTTAAAGCTCAACATTCAGAAAACTAAGATCATAGCATCTGGTCCCATCCCTTCATGGCAAATAGGTGGAGAAACAGTGGAAACAGTGACAGACTTTATTTTGGGGGGCCCCAATATCACTGCAGATGGTGACTGCAGCCACACAGTGTAACACACTGCAGGGGTGACTTGCTTGGAGTTCTGAGATAAAGGAATTGGTTACTACAAAGTACGTTTTCCATAGCTGCATTGTAGAATCTGTTGAGTTAAACAAATGCAAAGTGTTAAGAATCACACTGTCAAAATTCGTCAACTGTCAAAGCTAATTGCTTGAGGGGTTTAGACTTAATGGATCTAGTTAACTTTTCCTATTATACTTCATAAGCATAACAAAGGAAAATTAATGTATCATATTTGTATATGTATCTGTTTTTTAGGTTAGACTTCAGTTTACCTGTGTAGGTGATCCTTAAGGATATATTATATGAAAGTCGTTGTAAGAAATCGTTTCTGTTTAGCAAGTACATATACATGGAAATTAATTAATAGGCCAGTACATACATGGTACAATTTTGGCTGACTAGAGCTCTTGTTACCTGGAAAAAACCAAGAAATTGTATTCACATAAGGAAAAGCTGATAGTTTCTATATTATTTTTGATTGACTTAATCTGTTATCTACTTCAGAACTCATGAATTTGACAAAAATTATTGATCAAAAACCAGCTACCAACATATGCTTATTTAACTAAAGGTAAAAAAAAAACAGCAGTTCATAAATGATATTGGTTGACTAGGAAAGTTGATATTTTAAATAAAAAGAAGTAATAGAAATTTTTTAAAATAAATTTAAAAATTATCATATACATATAAGATAAATCCTGACTTGACAGATTTTTATTTCTAGATTTATGTTAATATTTAAATATACAATACTCAAAAAAGAAGATTGACCAAGAAGACAATCCTCCTAGGAAACTAATATCACTTACTCCCATACTTTCCAGTGGTTAGTTGTAAACAAATGTTTATTAATGCAGAAACTCCTAGAGAGACAAATGTCTTTTTCTTCTTTCATTTTTCTGTGTTCTGGTCTATTCTCACAACTCACAAATGTTCTGAATTATTTTCCAATGTCAGATGTACTTCCCTCAAGCATTAACATTTCAATAAAGACATATTTTTTCAAAAATAAAATTGAAAAATAAATATACAGCACTCATAACTTTTATATACAGATTGCAAGAACCACAAAAATTTGTATTAGAACATTTTGTCTTTAATATACATAGCCCTATAACTTGTATTTTAATGAGAAACATTTGAAATTACTTTGACAGTAATATGAAGATTCAGTAGCAAAATGTCCGAGCTCAGTTTTCTAGAGGGCAGTGATGTCATTATAATTTCATTGTTTTTATTCCCGTATTCAATGAAAAAATATAAGTGTTGGAAGATAAGGCATTTTCAGTACCCCATGCTACTGTGTGCTCTGGATCCATCTATAGAAAGGAGATGCTTATTCTAAAAATACTTTCTGAAGATTATGATAATTTCCCTTCTTTTTCTGTTGCAGTAGGGTTCAAAGATTCCATGATTCATAAATGGCTTTATAGGTTTGTAAAAACTTCTTGATGTTACATGTAGAAATGTTGTCTGAAAATGCTTTTCTCTTTGAGAGCTCTTATTATCACATCTTTCAAAAAGGTTGTGACTACTAAATATTGAGAAAATCAATTGGCCAAAAGAAATTTGATCTAGACATTAAAACAGTACTATTCAATATCTCTCTGTAGTAGATTTTTAGAAACAGGAATAACTGGATCCACCCCTCACACCACACACAAAAGAATCACTCTGAATGTATCAAAAATCTAAACACTAAAACCCTGCAAATTTTGGAAGAAAATAAATTTGAAAATGAATGTTAATTCTCTTATAACATAAGTGTGATGGAAAGTATTTTACCCATGACTTAAAAATCTAGATGCAGTAAAAAAAATTAAGTCCAACCACTTAGAAAAGGGGAAGAAGTTTGGAATAGGAAAAAAAAAAAAAACTAAGCGAAACCAAAAATCAATAAATAGGAGCAAGGATTTACAGCAGATCATGAAAGAATAGAGGTCCAATAAAACAGAAGTTGGGAAATATGAAAATATGATCTTAAAAATATATAAACATGACATTTAAACCCAATGCTATTATAATTTTTCACCTATTATTTTATCAAAAATTGTATCACCCATTATTTTATCAAATTCCAAATGTGATAAAATACTCTGTTGGTATAGGGAAACAGAAATATGTTAACATGCATGCATGTACACATAATATGGAAGTTAAACAGTAAGAAGAAATTGTCAAAAATACATGTAAAAGAATAATAAAGTTTAAAAATCCACAATTTGCAGTCATCCTGCTAATAACAGACTCACAGAAGTATCATTAATTTCTGCTGAAATTAAAGGGCAATTGTTTATAGCATCTATTCTCAGATTACTCATTTATCATAAAAGGAATAAAACTTTTAATAGTGGGAAACTGAATAGTTAACACCTTACTTAGCTGAATGGTCAGAGTTAATGTCACTGATAAAGAACCAAGCTGACATCATGCTCCTAATAAGATGCAGTGAAATAAACACAAAATTATTCATAAAATGTTCTTAGTAAAAATGCATACCCTGGCCCTATAATAATCCTGCAAACCTAAGATGAAGAAGATGCTTCAAAAATATTAACCTGTTCATTTAAATAATAGCAATGTTATAAACATTGGGAAATGGTTAACAATTAACAGAGACTGTAGGGATGTGATAAATGTGATTTATTTTCATAGATTTGATTCTAGTTTTAAAGGAAAGAGAATCATTGTAAACAATATTAATGAAACAGTTGACAAAATTTGAGTATAGCCTTCATATTAAATAATAGTATTATTCATTATATAGCTTCCTAATTTTGGTTATTGTACTTTGCTTATAAGGGAATTTTTCTGATATGTTGACAAGAGATATTTAAATCTATACTATAATTAAGACATAAAGTTTAAAGAATATATTAGTCACATATGTGTCTTTGCTTTGAAAGTATGAGTAATAAAAGTATGTCATTAGTTCAGTCCCCAAAGTGCTATTATTGTACCATACTATAATAAAATAATAACAGAATAAATAATACTATTATTAAAGCACAAGCCATCTCAAACCTCAAGTTTATATTGGAAAGAAAATATTGCAACCTTTGTTTTCTAAATAAAAGTCAGGGATAAATAAATAAGTGATCATCCCACTTCTAAAAAGAGCTTATGTAAGTTTAATCAACTTGTGCAGCACTTCTCATCTAAAAACAGTGAGGCTGGGACTGGGCCAAAGTGAGTGCAATTTTAAGGTTTATTTTATAATACCCAATCCTTAGGTGAATAGCTGGGCTATGAATTTGGATGAAATTGAAGTAAAAAAATCTTACTTCATCATGTATAAATAAATTAGATCATAGACAAGCAAATATTTTGCAGAAAAATAACTATTTCTGCTTCATTGACTATGCCAAAGCCTTTGAATCTGTGGAACATTCTGAAAGAGATGGGAATCCCAGACCACCTGACCTGCCTCTAGAGAAACCTGTATGCAGGTCAGGAAGCAACAGTTAGAACTGGACATGGAACAACAGACTGGTTCCAAATAGAAAAAGGAGTACGTCAGGTTGTATATTGTAACCCTGCTTATTTAACTTATATGCAGAGTACATCAAGAGAAACGCTAGGCTGGAAGAAGCACAAGCTGGAATCAAGAATGCTGGGAGAATATCAATAACCTCAGATATGCAGATGACACCACCCTTATGGCAGAAAGTGAAGAGGAACTCAAAAGCCTCTTGATGAAAGTGAAAGAGGAGAGTGAAAAGGTTGGTTTGAAGCTCAACATTCAGAAAACAAAGATCATGGCATCTGGTCCCATCACTTCATAGGAAATAGATGGGGAAACGGTGGAAACAGTGTCAGAGTTTATTTTTTTGGGCTCCAAAATCACTGTGGATGCTGATTGCAGCCAGGAAATTAAAAGACGCTTACTCTTTGAAAGGAAAGTTATGACCAACCTAGATAGTATATTAAAAAGCAGAGACATTACTTTGCCAACAAAAACCCATCTAGTCAAGGCTATGGTTTTTCCCGTGGTCATGTATGAATGGGAGAGTTGGACTGTGAAGAAGGCTGATCGCCGAAGAATTGATGCTTTTGAATTGTGGTGCTGGAGAAGACTCGAGAGTCCCTTGGACTTCAAGGAGATCCAACCAGCCCATTCTAAAGGAGATCAATTCTGGGTGTTCATTGGAAGGACTGATGCTAAAGCTGAAACTGCAATACTTTGGCCACCTCATGCGACGAGTTGACTGACTGGAAAAGACTTTGATGCTGGGAGGGATTGGGGGCAGGACGACAGAGAATGAGATGGCTGGATGGCATCACTGACTCGATGGACATGAGTTTGGGTGAACTACACGAGTTGGTGATGGACAGGGAGGCCTGGCGTGCTGTGATTCATGGGGTCGCAAAAAGTCGGACACGACTGAGTGGCTTAACTGAACTGATATTCTCAATAATACAGCAGGTGACATATAGAGTCAAAGTCTAAGAGTTTATGGACTAGTTGGAAAAAAACAAATATGTAAGGGACAATTGAGACTATTTGAGCAGATAGTAGAAAATTGATTACTTTTGTGCCCTCTCCTTTACCTAATTAAAGATTTGCCTTAAAGTTCTAGTCCAGGGTTTTATATGTGTTAAATTTTATGGTTTTATAAGTATTAAATTTTATGATTTTATATGTGTTAATTTTTATGGTTTGTAACTACCCTGGGGGTTGGTGATGGACAGGGAGGCCTGGCGTGCTGTGATTCATGGGGTCGCGGAGAGTCGAACACGACTGAGCGACTGAACTGAACTGAACTGAACTACCCCATGCCAATTCTTCTTTCCATGAAAGAAGTTTCTTGACCATAGTTGATGTTAGTGTTTTCAGCGCTTGGAAATGAAAAAGAAAACAATCTATTTTTAGGAGTGAAGTTGTAACAATCTTGGAAACAATCCTTTTAACTGTTGTAGTCTTGCTATTTCAACAGTATAAACATATTTCAGCCTTTGGTTTTACATGGCTTGAAGGGAAATCATCATTAGAATGTAAAGTCAATGAGATCAATGATTTAGATTGGGGTAAATCACTGCAGATGCTGATTGCAGTCATGAAATTAAAAGATGTTTACTCCTTGGAAGGAAAGTTATGACCAACCTAGATAGCATATAAAAAGCAGAGACATTACTTTGCCAACAAAGTTCTGTCTAGTCAAGGCTATGGTTTTTCCAGCAGTCATGTATGGATGTGAGAGTTGGACTGTGAAGAAAGCTGATCGCCAAAGAATTGATGCTTTTGAACTGTGGTGTTGGAGAAGACTCTTGAGAGTCCCTTGGACTGCAAGGAGATCCAACCAGTCCATCCTAAAGGAAATCAGTCCTGGGTGTTCTTTGGAAAGACTAATGCTGAAGTTGAAACTCCAATACTTTGGGCACCTCATGTGATGAGTTGACTCACTGGAAAAGTCTCTGATGCTGGGAGGGATTGGGGGCAGGAGGAGAAGGGGATGACAGAGAATGAGATGCATGGATGACATCACCGACTCGATGGACATGAGTTTGAGTGAACTCCAGGTGTTGGTGATGGACAGGGAGGTCTGGCATGCTATAATTAATGGGGTTGCAGAGTTGGACACGACTGAGCAACTGAACTGAAGCATTAGGAGCTTCCTGGTGGCAAGGATGGTAAAGAATATGCATACAATGCAGAAGACCTGAGTTCAATTCCTGGGTCAGGAAAATCCCCTTATCTGGAGAATCCCATGGACAGAGGAGCCTGGTGGGCTACAGTCCTTGTGGTCGCAAAGAGTCAGACACAACTGAGAAACTAACACTTTCACTTTAACAAGCATTAGGAATTTGAGAAATATGGGACTAAAATTATTGATTAGGCTTAAAGGCAAAAGACGAGGGCTGTAAGGTGAAAGTGGACAGCATGACAGTTAAATACAATGAAGAAATATTTAGGACAGTTAAAGCAAATGTAATTATATATCAGAGAAAATTAGCAGGATATGTTCCTAGAATTCACAAGAGAGTGATTTAAGTCTATGTCTTTCACCTCCTTATTTGAGAATATTATCATCTTTTACAAATTCTTATTGAATACTTCCTTGCAAAAATATTTAATATTTATGTGGTTTTAAATGAAGGTATATAGTTTTTTAATGTAGGATTTTATATAGACATAAAATTCAAAACAAAAAAAGCTGGAAAAGAAATTGGTATAGTGCTCAACAAGTACACAGTAATTTGATGCTGCTTAAAATAACTTTTATTATATATTTGACTGACTTTTACATGCTAGGTGCTAGACTTGCATCTTCTAGATAAATTTCTGATAATCTTAGCTTAATAAGCAATGCTGATAGGTAACCAAAGAAAAATCATCATTATCCAGCAGATTAAGTGAAATACAATAGATTAATTTGGGTATCGGCAAAACAGAGATACTTTTCACCTATAATGAGGTAGGGATTTATATAAATAAAGGTCTACATAGATATAGTTGACATTACAGAGATTAGATAGCATCCTGACTTAACATTATGATTAAGCATAGCCAGTTCAATATAAGGAAGCCCATTTTATGTTCTTACCATCAACATATACTTTTGTTTGTCTTGGTGAATAGCTAACAGAAAAGAATAAGCAAAGAATAAGAAAATATTTTATGTAGAGGATCATGTCCTCAGCGAACAGTGAAAGTTTTACTTCTTCTTTTCCAATTTGGATTCCTTTTATGTCTTTTTCTGTTCTGATTACTGTGGCCAAAACTTACAGAACTATGTTGAACAGTAGTGGTGAGAGTGGGCACCCTTGTCTTGTTCCTGACTTTAGGGGAAATGCTTTCAGTTTTTCACCATTGAGGATAATATTTTGCTGTGGGTTTGTCATATATAGCTTTTATTATGTTGAGGTATGTTCCTCTACACAGAAAACCCTAAAGACTCTATCAGAAAACTACTAGAGCTAATCAATGAATACAGTAAAATTTCAGGATATAAAGTCAACACACATAAATCCCTTGCATTCCTATACACTATAATTAGAAAATAGAAAGAAAATTAAGGAAACTATTTCATTCACCGCTACAAAAAAAGAATAAAATACATAGGAATATATTTACCTAAAGAAACAAAAGACCTGTACAGAAGACCTTATAGAAGACTATAAAACACTGGTGAAAGTAATCAAAGAGGACACTGATAGATGGAGAAATATACCGTGTTTGTGGATTGGAAGAATAAATATTGTGAAAATGAGTATACTACCCAAAGTAATTTATACATTCAATGCAATGTCTATCAAGCTACCAATGATATTTCTCACAGAGCTAGAACAAATAATCTCACAATTTGTATGGAAACACAAAAAACCTCGAATAGCCAAAACAATCTTGAGGAAGAAGAATGGAACTGGGGGAATCAACCTGCCGGACTTCAGGCTCTACTACAAAGCCACAGTCATCAAAACAGTATGTTACTGGCATAAAGACAGAAATATAGATCAGTGGAACAAAATAGAAAGCCCAGAGATAAATTCATGCACCTATGGACACCTTATCTTTGACAAAGGAGGCAAGAATATTCAATGGAGAAAAGACAGTCTCTTTAACAAGTGGTGCTGGGAAAACTAGTCAGTCACTTATAAAAGAATGAAACTAGAACCCTTCCTAACACCATATACAAAAATAAACTCAAAATGTTTTAAAGATCTAAATGCAAGACCAGAAACTATAAAACTCTTAGAGGAGAACATGGGCAAAACACTCTCTGATCAAAACCGCAGCAGGATCCTCTATGAACCACCTCCCAGATTAATGGAAATAAATGCAAAAATAAACGAATGAGACCTAATTAAAATAAAAAACTTCTTCACAGCAAAGGAAACTATAAGCAAGGTGAAAAGACAGTCTTCAGAATGGGATAAAATAATAGCAAATGAAACAACTGACAAAGAATTAATCTCTAAAATATACAAACACCTCCTGCAGCTCAATTCCAGAAAAATAAAAGACCCAATCAAAAAATGGGCCAAAGAACTAAACAGACATTTCTCCAAAGACATACAGATGGCTAACAAACACATGAAAAAATGCTCAACATCCCTCATAATCAGAGAAATGAGAATCAAAACCACAATGAGATATCATTTCACACCAGTCAGAATGGCTGCTATCCAAAAATCTACATGCAATAAATGCTGAAGAGGGTGTGGAGAAAAGGGAACCCTCTTACACTGTTGGTGGGAATGCGAACTATTACAGCCACTATGGAGAACAGTGGAGATTCCTTAAAAAACTGGAAATAGAACTGCCATATGTTCCAGCAATCACACTCCTGGGCATACACACCAAGGAAACCAGAATTGAAAGAGACACATGTACTCCAATGTTCATCACAGCACTGTTTATAACAGCCAGGACATGGAAGCAACCTAGATGTCCATCAGGTTGGATAAGAAAGCTTTGGTACATATACACAATGGAGTATTACTCAGCCATTAAAAATAATGCATTTGAATCAGTTCTAATGAGGTGGATGAAACTGGAGCCTATTATACAGAGTGAAGTAAGCCAGAAAGAAAAACACCAATACAGTATACTAATGCATATATGGACGCCGGCCCCGGCGGCGCAGACGCGACGCGAGAGACGCCGGCCCCGGCGGCGCAGACGCGACGCGAGAGACGCCGGCCCCGGCGGCGCAGACGCGACGCGAGAGACGCCGGCCCCGGCGGCGCAGACGCGACGCGAGAGACGCCGGCCCGGGCGCAACGAGCCACGCAAAGAGGTGCGGCCGTGAGGAGCTACCCCACGCCTGAGGCCAGGGCCGGCGGCCGAGAGGAGCTACCCCACGTCCAACAGGCGGTGGCTGCGCGGGCGCAGGAGGGCCGAGAGGAGCTACTCCGCGTTCAAGGTCAGGAGGGGGGGCCTTGAGGAGATACCCCTCCTCCAAGGTAAGGTACAGCAGCTGCACTTTGCTGGAGCGGCTGTGAAGAGATTTTCCACGACCAAGGTAAGAGAAACCGAAATAAGACGGTAGGTATTGCTAGGGGGCACCAGAGGGCAGACAAACTGAAATCATAATCACAGGAAACTAGCTGATCTAATCACATGGACCACAGCCGAATGTGGTCCCCTGGAGAAGGGAATGGCAAACCACTTCAGTATACTTGCCTTGAGAACCCCGTGAACAGTAACAAAGGGCAAAATGATAGGATACTGAATGAGGAATTCCCCAGGTCGGTAGGTGCCCAGTATGCTACTGGAGCTCAGTGGAGAAGTAACTATAGAAGGAATAAAGGGATGGAGCAAAAGCAAAACCAATACCCAGTTGTGGATGTAACCAATGATAGAAACAAGGTCCGGTGCTGTAAAGAGCAATATTGCATAGGAACCTGGAATGTTAGGTCCATGAATCAAGGCAAATTGGAAGTGGTCAAACAGGAGATGGCAAGAGTGATTGTCGACATTCTAGGAATCAGTGAACTAAAATGGACTGGAATGGGTGAATTTAACTCGGATGACCATTATATCTACTACTGTGGGCAGGAATCCCTTAGAAGAAATGGAGTAGCCATCATGGTCAACAAAAGAGTCCGAAATGCAGTACTTGGATGCAATCTTAAAAATGACAGGATGATTTCTGTTCGTTTCCAAGGCAAACCATTCAATATTACAGTAATCCAGGCCTATGCCCCAACCAGTAATGCTGAAGAAGCCGAAGTTAATCGGTTCTATGAAGACCTACAAGACCTTTTAGAACTAACACCCAAAAAAGATGTCCTTTTCATTATAGGGGACTGGAATGCAAAAGTAGGAAGTCAAGAAACACCTGGAGTAACTGGCAAATTTGGCCTTGGAGCACGGAATGAAGCAGGGCAAAGGCTAATAGAGTTTTGTCAAGAGAACGCACTGGTCATAGCAAACACCCTCTTCCAACAACACAAGAGAAGACTCTACACATGGACATCACCAGATGGTCAACACCGAAATCAGATTGATTATATTCTTTGCAACCAAAGATGGAGAAGCTGTATACAGTTAGCGAAAACAAGACCAGGAGCTGACTGTGGCTCAGATCATGAACTCCTTATTGCGAAGTTCAGACTTAAATTGAAGAAAGTAGGGAAAACCACTAGACCATTCAGATATGACCTCAATCAAATCCCTTATGATTATGCAGTGGAAGTGAGAAATAGATTTAAGGGACTAGATCTGATTGATAGAGTGCCTGATGAACTCTGGACGGAGGTTCGTGACATTGTACAGGAGACAGGGACCAAGACCATCCCCATGGAAAAGAAATGCAAAAGAGCGAAATGGCTGTCTGAGGAGGCCTTACAAATAGCTGTAAAAAGAAGAGAGGCGAAAAGCAAAGGAGAAAAGGAAAGATATAAGCATCTGAATGCAGAGTTCCAAAGAATAGCAAGGAGAGATAAGAAAGCCTTCCTCAGTGATCAATGCAAAGAAATAGAGGAAAACAACAGAATAGGAAAAACAAGAGACCTCTTCAAGAAAATTAGAGATTCCAAGGGAACTTTTCATGCAAAGATGGGCTCGATAAAGGACAGAAATGGTATGGACCTAACAGAAGCAGAAGATATTAAGAAGAGGTGGCAGGAATACACAGAAGAACTGTACAAAAAAGATCTTCACGACCAAGATAGTCACGATAATGTGATCACTGACCTAGAGCCAGACATCTTGGAATGTGAAGTCAAGTGGGCCTTAGAAAGCATCACTACGAACAAAGCTAGTGGTGGTGATGGAATTCCAGTTGAGCTATTTCAAGTCTTGAAAGATGATGCTGTGAAAGTGCTGCACTCAATATGCCAGCAGATTTGGAAAACTCAGCAGTGGCCACAGGACTGGAAGAGGTCAGTCTTCATTCCAATCCCAAAGAAAGGCAATGCCAAAGAATGCTCAAACTACCGCACAATTGCACTCATCTCACACGCTAGTAAAGTCATGCTCAAAATTCTCCAAGCCAGGCTTCAGCAGTATGTAAACCGTGAACTCCCAGATGTTCAAGCAGGTTTTAGAAAAGGCAGAGGCACCAGAGATCAAATTGCCAACATCCGCTGAATCATTGAGAAAGCAAGAGAGTTTCAGAAAAACATCTATTTCTGCTTCATTGACTATGCCAAAGCCTTTGACTGTGTGGATCACAATAAACTGTGGAACATTCTGAAAGAGATGGGAATCCCAGACCACCTGACCTGCCTCTTGAGAAACCTGTATGCAGGTCAGGAAGCAACAGTTAGAACCGGTCATGGAACAACAGACTGGTTCCAAATAGGAAAGGAGTGCGTCAAGGTTGTATATTGTCACCTTGCTTATTTAACTTATATGCAGAGTACATCATGAGGAACGCTGGGCTGGAAGAAGCACAAGCTGGAATCAAGATTGCTGGGAGAAATATCAATAACCTCAGATATGCAGATGACACTACCCTTATGGCAGAAAGTGAAGAGGAACTCAAAAGCCTCTTGATGAAAGTGAAAGAGGAGAGTGAAAAGGTTGGCTTGAAGCTCAACATTCAGAAAACAAAGATCATGGCATCTGGTCCCATCACTTCATGGGAAATAGATGGAAAAACAGTGGAAACAGTGTCAGACTTTGTTTTTTTGGGCTCCAAAATCACTGCAGATGCTGATTGCAGCCATGAAATTAAAAGACGCTTGCTCCTTGGAAGGAAAGTTATGACCAACCTTGATAGTATATTAAAAAGCAGAGACATTACTTTGCCGACCAAGGTCCGTCTAGTCAAGGCAATGGTTTTTCCCGTGGTCATGTATGGATGTGAGAGTTGGTCTGTGAAGAAAGCTGATCGCCGAAGAATCGATGCTTTTGAACTGTGGTGTTGGAGAAGACTCTTGAGAGTCCCTTATACTGCAAGGAGATCCAACCAGTCCATTCTAAAGGAGATCAATCCTGGATGTTCATTGGAGGGACTGATGCTAAAGCTGAAACTCCAATACTTTGGCCACCTCATGAGACGAGTTGACTCACTGGAAAAGACTCTGATGCTGGGAAAGGTTGGGGGCGGGAGGAGAAGGGGACGACGGAGAATGAGATGGCTGGATGGCATCACCGACTCTGTGGACATGAGTTTGAGTGTACTCCGGGAGTTGGTGATGGACAGGGAGGCCTGGCGTGCTGTGATTCATGGGGTCGCGGAGAGTCGGACACGACTGAGCGACTGAACTGAACTGACTGAACTGAATGCATATATATGGAATTTAGAAAGATGGTAACCTTAACCCTGTATACGAGACAGCAAAAGAGACCCAGGTGTATAGAATAGTCTTTGGGACTCTGTGGGAGAGGGTGAGGGTGGGATGATTTGGGAGAATGGCATTGAAACATGTATATTATCATATGTGAAACGAATCACCAGTCCAGGTTCAACGCATGATACAGGATGCTCGGGGCTGGTGCACGGGGATGACCCAGAGGGAGGATATAGGGAGGTGGGAGGTTGGAGGGGTGGTTCAAGAAGGGAAACACATGTACTCCCGGGGCGGATTCATGTCAATGTATGGCAAAACCAACCAATATAATATTGCAAAGTAATTAGACTCCAATAAAAAAAAAAAATTAAAAATAAATAAATAAGTAAAAATCTTTTAAACTAGAAATATAAAAACTCACAGATATGCCTGCAGGAAGAATTTCTTTTTAAGAAGATTATTTGCTCAGGGAACCATTACCAAAGGACCAGAAGATACTTCCCTTTGGATAATACTTGTTTTCCTGTGAGCCAAAGCACTATTACCTTGAAAAAGTTCCTGAATAATACATCTTTCTTAATTAAAATTATTTTAATAGACTTCCATTAGAACAAAATTAGAGGCAATTAGAATTTTTAAATTAAATTTAAGCTTATGGTATTATCTGATATTAGTCAGTGGTGCATTTAGCTTACTCTAGATCATACACAGTAGAGATTTGCCATTCTTTTGACTTATTCAGTCATTCACACGTATCTGATTCTTGAGACTCATGGACTGCAACACACCAGATCTCCATGTCCTTTACTGTCTCCCAGAGTTTGTTCAAACTCATGTTCATTGAGTTGGGGATGCCATCCAACCATCTCATCCTCTGTCATCCCCTTCTTCTCCTGCCCTCAATCTTTATCAGCATCAGACTGCTTTCCAGGTGAGTTACCTCTTCTCATTAGGTGGCCAACCTATTGGAGATTCAGCTTCAGCATCAGTCCTTCCAATGAATATTCAAGGTTGATTTCTTTTAGGATTGACTGATTTGATCTCCTTACTCTCCTTTTTGACTATCTAGCATCTGAGTCACATTTTCTGCTTTTGGAATTCCTCACTTTTTAAAGTGGGGAGCCTGCCTTCCACTGTGAAAGCCAAGTACTTTCTCAGCCTTGAAGCTATACCATGCATTCCTGTATCATGTGATGAGCTTTGTCTATCTCATGTTTTCAATCCAGAATTTGAATTTCTATAATGCAACTACTTCTAGACATCTTTCTTGACTGATGTCTGTGTCTACTTCAGAGAAGTGACAGAAATTCTGGCAGCAGCTCACGTTAGTTGCATAAGCTGTGTTCTCTATGGCATCTCTGCCCAAAAGTGATGCAAGTGATATTTTCACAGGACAAGCTCTTCAGAATAAAACAGAGTTTATCCATTTATTTGTCTTTGGATACATGTCTATAAATTGCTGTCCTCAATTTTTCCTGGATATCATGGAGCAGGGAACTGAGGACCCTGACAAATAATGAGCATCTTCAAGTAGCTTGCTTCTGATTTGTAATTGTAAACAGATAGCCAAGGTTTAGATGGAGATGCTTCTTATAAAAACTAAAGATCAGTTGACATTAAACTAAAAAGCATACTATTTCTCTTCATATTCCTTTCCTATCATTCCTTTCCTATCATAAAGCAAAAACTCCATTTTTAAAAACAAGACTTTTTGAATTATTACTTAGTGCTATCTTTCTCTTGCATCATCACATTAATTTTCACTTTATTTCTCATTAACAAAAAATTGAAAAAAAAAAAGGATCTAGCTCAGAGTCTCCATATTCAGAGCTCTGAGATTGAGCAGCTTATTAGAATGTATATTTTAATAGCCAATAGTGTATATCAATATAGTTGAAGAGAATATCACTGCAAATATTCAGGTATTTAATCCATATTAATGAATTAATATGAGGAAAAAAAACTTAGGTGATTACCTGTGCTGAGATAAACATATTAAGATATTCAAGTACTTTGTAGTATATCTTCTTCTGAATTACCAATTACTTCTGCATCAGTAGAGACATGTAAAACCAGCATGTTGTTTGGAAAATTAGACTAGGAAAGAAAGTTTTTATACTAAGCAGCATGATATAGAAGATGATTATCAAACAGTGATTTCTTTTATCTAGATGGATTACCCCCCTCACCATCTTCTGGAAGCTATTTATAATGATATTACAGATTTACTTTGTTTCACAAATCACCTATGCTTCAACAAAACTGTCTAAATGGAAAATTACTTATGATTCAGAAAATATCAAATGTTTGATATTTAAAGGAAATGATAATTTTCTTGCACTATATATATTTATGTTATCAAGCTCTAGGACCATATGCTTACTGTTTTCTTTAGATATCAAATAGTGATTGAAAATAGTGTTCACCAGTGATATTATACATTTATATAACTCAAATGATGTCTGTTATTAAACTGTGTTTAAAATTCTTGAGGATTTTTTAGGAAAATTTGGACAGGAAGTTAACTTCTGACTTTCTATATAGAAATGTCTATTTTGCCTCATTTGATTTGTTTTGGACTTGTGGGTTCATAATTAGGTGTCCTTAGCAATTTGAATATATAGATCCTTTTGCAGTCTATATTGTTAATGATGATTGATTCTAATAGGACTCCAAATAATGTTAGCATCCTATTATTAGTCTTGAAGGTTTTACTATCCTCCTGTTGATATTACTGTTCTTGATATCCTCCTTTTGATATCTTCCAAGAAAAAGAAATGAAATAAGGCAAATGGTTGTCTCAGGAGGCCTTACAAATAGCTGTGAAAAGAAGAGAAGCTAAAGGCAAAGGAGAAAAGAAAGATATATCCATTTGAATGCAGAGTTCCAAAGAATAGCAAGGAGAGATAAGAAATCATTCCTCAGTGATAGATACAAAGAGGAAAACAATAGAATGGGAAATAATAGAGATCTCTTCAAGAAAATTAGAGATACCAAGGGAACATTTCATGCAAAGATGGGCACAATAAAGGACAGAAATGCTATAGACCTAACAGAAGCAGAAGATATTAAGTAGATGTGGCAGGAATACACAGAAGAACTATACAAAAATGATCTTCATGATCCAGATATCCTGGAATACGAAGTCAAGTGGGCCAAAGGAAGCATCACTATGAACAAAACTAGTGAAAGTGATGGAATTCCAGTTGAGCTATTTCAAATCCTGAAAGATGATGCTGTGAAAGTGTTGCACTCAATATGCCAAAAAATTTGGAAAGCTCAGCAGTGACCACAAGACAGGAAAAGGTCAATTTTCATTCCTAGCCCAAAGAAAGGTAATGTCAAAGAATGTTAAAACTACTGCACAGTTGTGCTAGTCTCACACGCTAGCAAAGTAATGCTCAAAATTCTCCAATCCAGGCTTCAACAGTATGTGAACCATGGACTTCCACATGTTTAAGCTGGATTTAGAAAAGGCAGAGGAACCAGAGATCAAATTGCCAATATCCATTCAGTCATCAAAAAAGCAAGTGAGTTCCAGAAAGCATCTACTTTTGCTTTATTGACAATGTCAAAGCCTTTAACTGTGGATCACAACAAACTGTGCAAAGTTCTTCAAGAGATGAGAATACAGACCACCTGACCTGCCTCTTGAGAAATCTGTATGTAGGTCAAGAAGCAACAGTTAGAAGTGGACATGGAATAACAGACTGGTTCCAAATTGCTGAAAGGAGTATGTCAAGGCACTTTATTGTCACCCTGCTTATTTAACTTATATGCAGATGTGAAATGCCTGACTGGATGAAGCATAAGCTGAAATCAAGATTGCCAGGAGAAACATCAATAACCTTAGATACATAGATTACACCACCCTTATGTCAGTAAGCGAAGAACTAAAGAGCCTCTTGATGAAAGTGAAAGAGGAGAGTGAAAAAATTGAGTTAAAACTCAACATGGAGAAAACTAATATCATGGCATCTAGTCTCATCACTTCATGACAAGTCAACGGGGAAACAATGGAAACAGTGACAGACTGTTTTTTTGGTCTCCAAAATCACTGCAGATGATGACTGCAACCATGAAATTAAAAGACTCTTACTCCTTGGAAGAAAAGTGATGACCAGCCTTGACAGCATATTTAAAAAGCAGAGACATTACTTTACCAACAAAGGTCCATCTAATCAAAGCTATGGTTTTTTCAGTAGTCATGTGTGGATATGAGAGTTGGACTATAAATAAAGCTGAGCACCAAAGAATTGATAGTTTTGAACTATGGTGTTGGAGAAGACTCTTGAGAGTCCTTTGAACTGCAAGGAGATACAGTCAGTCAATCCTGAAGGAAATCAGTTCTGAATATTCATTGGAAGGACGAATCCTGAAGCTGAAACTCCAATACTCTGGCCACCTGATGCAAAGAACTGACTCACTGGAAAAGACCTGGATGCTGGGAAAGATAGAAGATGGGAGGAGAAGGGGATGACAGAAGATGAGATGATTGGATGGCTTCACCAACTCAACGGACATTAATTTGAGCAAGCTCCTGGAGTTGGTGATTGACAGGAAGGCCTGGTGTGCTGCAGTCCATGGGGTCGCACAGAGTCAGATATGACTGAGTGACTGAACTGATACTGATTGATATTACATCTCACTGAAGTTTTAACTCAGTAATCTTTTCTTATAAATTCAAAATAGTTGCCACCCTCTTTTGTACTACTTAAGTGAAATTTATAGGTTGAAATAATATATGGCAAAATGACAGTAGTGGAAGTCTGTCTTCACTATTACAATAAATATACTTGTGTAGTCTTTCTTTGCACCAAAAGCCAAAAAGTGCTAAGTAGCTATATTTAAATAGTTATATATTCAGGTTTTTAGACTTCAGGGTTTTTAGTATAACTGGAATCAGATTTCATTTTTACTTCAATGCACATTTTAATCAATCATTTGAGTATGCTTTCTACTAAATGGCTCAGTATAATCGATTAATGCTTTACTGTGCTTGCATGCTAAGTCACTTCAGTCATTTCTGACTCTTTGCAATCCCTATGGACTGCAGCCCTCCAGGCTTCTCTGTCCATGGGATTCTCCAAGCAAGAATTCTGGAGTGGGTTGCCATGCCATCCTCCAGGGGATCTTCTTGACCCAGGGATTGAACCAGCATCTCTTAAAACTCCTGCACTGGCAGACAGGTTCTTTACCACTAGAGCCATCTGAGAAGCCATGCTTTTATATTGACAAAATTTTTGAAGTTTACATTGGGAACTAGTCCATGTCTGTCATAAACTTTACTATTCTATACCTTCTTTAGATTCCAAGCCCTGTGTGTTTTTACTCACTTTAAACTTAGGCAAATATATGTTTTTAAGATATTTGCAGAACAAAGTAAAAGACAAACCAAAAATAATGAATTATCAAACTGAAGATATTGAATTCTTATTAATGTATTTATGTCCATGTGTGACAAAATGTTTTGAGAGCACAAAAATTCAATTTTTTTTTCTAAATCTTTGAATGAAATTCATTTTCCAGGAAAAATATCCATATTCAATATTTATTGTCTGGTTTTCTGTATATGGATGTAGTTCCAGGACCCTTATTTTGAGGAGCAAAGAAGCATATGAATCAGAGGGTACATGACACAAAAGCAATCCAGTTACTATGCACACCTTTTTTTGATACTGGGTACAGAGAGACAGTTCTCTGCAGTTCTGTCACAGGAAAAGTGGTATGGAGCATAAAAGCAACAAATAACTTAGGGATGTTTCTTTTATTATTTTCCATTGCTTGATGACGGCATCTTGCCAAAAAGACAGTTCTGTAAATGCTATTATACTAGAAGGTGGTAAAATTATGTGGTCTAAGCAGCTAGTACACTTATACTATGGAATAATTTATGGATAGCTATTAGAGCATTTAGTAATATGAGTGTACTGCTTACTGTTCAGAAATTTCCCCATAAATATTGTGTTCTTTCAACTGTGCTTTTCAAAAATATTGAGCAATAGCAGATTTGAGGTTATATCCCCTGACACGTAATTGGATTGCCACCATTCCATACTGATGATTCAGTACAGAGTAGCATTCATTGATAGTCAGCTAATCTGGGAAAACAAATGAAAATGACTTGTGAAAGCCAAGGTAGTAGAGGGGAAAATATGCCATGATTTAAAAAAAAAAACAAAAAAAAAACTCCCTAATACTGTCCAGAGGTAGCCTAAGCAAATACATACAAAGAGACAGATATTAATTTCTTCCAAAAGCAATTACAAAAGAAAGAAATTTATTTTCAGAATTTTAATGATCACACCAAGATCACAATGAACATAAAACATTTGCCCCATACCAAGTTTATTTTATAATTTTTATTCCTTTGTTGAGAAATCTTTGATTACTGATTCAGTTTCTTAGCTAATAATATATTTCCTATATTCTATTTCTTCATGTTTTTGTACTTGCGAGTTTTGTGTTTCTAGGAATTTGTCTATTTCACCTAGGTTATCTAATTTGTTAGCTTACAGTGCTCATGGTACTCTAATCCTATTTCTGTAGAATCAGTGGAAAAATTCACTGTTTGATTGACAAATTTAGTAATTTGAATATTTTCTTCTTTTTTAAAGTCCATGCAGTTAAAGGTCTGTCACTTTTGGTGATCTTTTAAGAGACCAATTTTTATTTATTTATATTTTTAGAATCAACTTTTGGTTTTCCTTATTTTCTCTATGATTTTTCTATTGTATATTTTGTTTATATATACACTAATTTTTATTATTTATTCTTTATAAAAATGTTGGCCTTAATTAGCTTATTTTTTTAATTCTTTAAGCTACAAAGTTAGGTCATTGAATTCGTTTTATTTTATTTTTACTGCCAATTGTTAGTGGTGGTGTTCAGTTGCTAAATCATGTCTGAACGTTGCCACTTCCTGGACTGAAGCACACCAGCCTCTTGCATCCTCCACTATAACCCACGGCTTGTTTAAATTCATGTTCATTCAATCACTGTCATCTAACCATCTCATTCTCTGTGACTCCCTTCTCTTCCTGCTCTCAATCTTTCCCAGTATCATGGAGATTTGCAAGGCATCTTCTCTTCACATCTGGTGGCCAAAGTATTAGAGTTTCAGCTTCAGCATCAGTCCTTCCAATAAATATTCAGTAATGATTTCCTTTAGGATTGGCTGGTGTGATCTCCTTGCAGTCCAAGGGACTCTCAAGAGTCTTCTCGAATGCCACAACTGGAAAGCATCAATTCTTCAATGCTCAGCTTTCTTTATAGCCCAACTCTCATGTCCATACATGACTATTGGAAAAACCATAGCTTTGATTAGACAGACGTTTGTCGACAAAGTAATGTCTCTGCTTTTTAATACACTGTCTAGTTTGGTCATAGCTTTCCTTCCAAGGAGAAAGTGTCTTAATTTCATGATTTCAGTCACTGTCAGCAGTGATTTTGGAGCCCAAGAAAATAAAATCTGTCACTTCTTCCATTTTTTCCCCTTCTATTTGTCATGAAGTTCTGGGACTGGATGCCATGATTTATTTTTTTATTTTTTATGTTGAGTTTTAAGTCAGATTTTTCACTATCTTGTTTCACCCTCTCAAGAGGCTGTTTAGTTCCTGTTCAATTTTGCCTTTAGAGAGGTTTCATCTGCATATCTGAAGTTGTTGACTTGTCTCCCTGCATACTTGACTCCAGCTAATGATACACCCAGCCCAGCATCTCACATGATGTACTCTGCAAAAAAGATGTCCTCTTCATTATATGGGATTGGAATGCAAAAAGTAGGAAGTTGAGAAATATCTGGAGTCTTATGTAATGTCTACTACATTTAAGGCCTCAGTGGATAATGTTTTCCATATCCTGTAGGTTTTAAGATTTTGTATTTTTGTTATCTTTCAATAGTGATGTTGTTTTTAAATGCCATGGAGTCAGTGTCTGGTATAATACATGGTAAATTTCAGTTTTCTAATAAAAAAATAAAAAGAAATACCTGGAGTAATAGGCAAATTTGGCCTTGGAGTACAGAATGAAGCAGGTCAAAGGCTAATAGAGTTTTTCTTAGAGAATGCACTGGTCATAGCAAATACCCTCTTCTAACAATACAAGAGAAGACTCTACACCTGGACATCACCAGATGGTCAATACCATAATCAGCTTAATTATATTCTTTGCAACCAAAGATGGAGAAGCTCTATACAGTCAGCAAAAACAAGACCAGGAGCTGACTGTGGCTCAGATCATGAACTCCTTATTGCCAAATTCAGACTTAAATTGAAGAAAGTGGGGAAAACCACTAAACCATTCAGTTCAGTTAAGTTCAGTAGCTGACTCGTGTCTGACTTTTTGCGACACCGTGAATCACAGCACGCCAGGCCTCTCTGTCCATCACCAACTTCTGGAGTTCACTCAAATTAATGTCCACAGAGTCAGTGATGCCACCCAGCCCTCTCATTCTCTGTCTTCCCCTTCTCCTCCCGCCCCCAATCCCTCCCAGCATCAGAGACTTTTCCAGTGAGTCAACTCATCACATGAGGTGGCCAAAGTATTGCAGTTTCAGCTTTAGCATCAGTCCTTCCAAAGAACATCCAGGACTGATCTCCTTTAGAATGGACTGGTTGGATCTCCTTGCAAACCAAGGGACTCTCAAGAGTCTTCTCCAGCATCACAGTTCAAAAGCATCAATTCTTCGGCGATCAGCTTTCTTCACAGTCCAACTCTCACATTCATACATGACCACTGGGGGGACGGACCTTTGTTGGCAAAACATAGATGTTTTTCTGGAACTTTCTTGCTTTTTCCATGATCCAGCGGATGTTGGCAATTTGATCTCTGGTGCCTCTGCCTTTTCTAAAACCAGCTTGAACATCTGGAAATTCATGGTTCATGGATTGCTGAAACCTGGCTTGGAGAATTTTGAGCATGACTTTCCAAGCGTGAGATGAGTGCAATTGTGCGGTAGTTTGAGCATTCTTTGGCATTGTCTTTCTTTGAGATTGGGATGAAGACTGACATTTTCCAGTCCTGTGGCCACTGCTGAGTTTTCCAAATTTGCTGGCATATTGAGTGCAGCACTTTCACAGCATCATCTTTCAGGATTTGAAATAGCTCAGTTGGAATTCCATCACCTCCACTAGCTTTGTTTGTAGTGATGCTCTCTAAGGCCCACTTGACTTCACATTCCAAGATGGCTGGCTCTAGGTGAGTGATCACGCCATCGTGATTTTCTTGGTCGTGAAGATCTTTTTTGTACAGTTCTTCTGTGTATTTTTGCCACCTCTTCTTAATATCTTCTGCTTCTTTTAGGTCCATCCCATTTCTGTCCTTTATCGAGCCCATCTTTGCATGAAATGTTCCCTTGGAATCTCTAATTTTCTTGAAGAGATCTCTTGTCTTTCCTATTCTGTTGTTTTCCTCTATTTCTTTGCATTGATCACTGAGGAAGGCTTTCTTATCTCTCCTTGATATTCTTTGGAATTCTGCATTCAGATGCTTATTTCTTTCCATTTCTCCTTTGCTTTTCGCTTCTCTTCTTATCACAGCTATTTGTAAGGCCCCCTCAGACAGCCATTTTGCTTTTTTGTATTTCTTTTCCATGGGGATTGTCTTGATCCCTGTCTCCTGTACAATGTCATGAACCTCCGTCCATAGTTTATCAGGCACTCTATCTATCAGATCTGTCCCTTAAATCTATTTCTCACTTCCACTTATAATCATAAGGGATTTGATTTAGGTCATATCTGAATGGTCTAGTGGTTTTCCCTACTTTCTTCAATTTCAGTCTGAATTTGGCAATAAGGAGTTCATGATCTGAGCCACAGGAATGTCCTGTTTGACCACTTCCAATTTGCCTTGATTCGTGGACCTAACATTCCAGGTTCCTATGCAATATTGCTCTTTACAGCTTCGGACCTTGCTTCTATCACCAGTCACATCCACAAATGAGTATTGGTTTTGCTTTGGATCCATCCCTTCATTCTTTCTGGAGTTATTTCTCCACTGATCTCCAGTAGCATACTGGGCACCTACCGACCTGGGCAATTCCTCATTCAGTTTCCTATCATTTTGCCTTTTGATACTGTTCATGGGGTTCTCAAGGCAAGAATACTGAAGTTTTTGCCATTCCCTTCTCCAGTGGACCACATTCTGTCAGACCTCTCCACCATGACCCGCCCGTCTTGGGTGGCCCCAAAAGGCATGGCTTTGTTTCATTGAGTTAGACAGGGCTGTGGTCCATGTGATCTAATTGACTAGTTTTCTGTGATTATGATTTCAGTGTGTCTGCCCTCTGATGCCCCCTTGCAATACCTACCATCTTATTTGGGTTTCTCTTATCTTGGTCGTGGGATATCTCTTCACAGCTGCTCCAGCAAAGCGCAGCCACTGCACCTTACCTTGGACGAGGGGTATCTCCTCAAGGCTGCCCCTCCTGACCTTGAACATGGAGTAACTCCTCTCATCTCTTTGCGCCCGCACAGCCGCCACCTCTTGGATGTGGGGTAGCTCTTCTCGCCCATGCTTCTGCATGTGGTTGGTTGTGCAGCCATCTCGCATCTGCACGCTCAGAGCCAGCGTCTCGCGTCTGCGCTCTTGGAGCCGTTCAGGTATGACCTAAATCAAATCACTTATGATTACACATAAGTGAAAGTAACAAATAAATTCGAGGGATTAGACCTGATAGCCTGCCTGAAGAACTATGAGCAGAGGCTCATGACATTGTACAGGAGGCAGTGATCAAGACCATCACTAAGAAAAAGAAATGCAAAAAGGCAAGATGATTGTCTGAGGAGCCCTTACAAATAGCCGTGAAAAGAAGAGAACCTAAAGGCAAAGGAGAAAGGAAAGATATACCCATTTGAATGAAGAGTTTAAAAGAATAGCAAGAAGAGATAAGAAAACCCTCAGTCATCAATGCAAAGAAATAGAGGAAAACAATAGAATGGGAAAGAATAGAGATCTCTCCAAGAAAAAAGAGATTCCAAGGGAACATTTCATGCAAAGATGGGCACAATAAAGGACAGAAATGGGATGGACCTAACAGAAGCAGAAGATATTAAGAAGAAGTGGCTAGAATATACCAATAACTATACAATAAAGATCTTCACGACCCAGAATACAATGATGGTGTGATTACTCACCTAGAGCCAGACATCCTGGAATTTGAAGTCAAGAGGGCCTTAAGAAGCTGTGAAAGTACTGCACTCAATATGCCAGCAAATTTGGAAAATGGCACAGGCAACAGGACTAGAAAAGGTCAGTTTTCATTCCAATCCCAAAGAAAGGCAATGCCAAAGAATGCTCAAACTATAACACCATTGCACTCATCTCGCAAGCCAATAAACTAATGCTCAAAATTCTCCAAGCCAGGCTTCAACAATACGTGAACCATGGACTTCCACATGTTCAAGCTGGATTTAGAAAAGGCAGAGGAACCAGAGATCAAGTTGCCAACATTTGTTGGATCATTGAAAAAGCAAAAGAGTTTCAGAAAAACAACTACTTCTGTTTATTGATTACTCCAAAGCCCTTGACTGTGTGGATCACAACAAACTGTGGAAAATTATTAAAGAGATGTGAATACCAGACCACCTGATCTGCATCTTATGAAATCAGTATGCAGGTCAGGAAGCAACAGTTGGAACTGGACATGGAACAACAGACTGGTTCCAAATTGGGAAAGGAGTACGTCAAGGCTGTATATTGTCACCCTACTTATTTAAATTATATGAAGTGTACATCATGTGAAATGCCAGATTGGATGAACCACAAGATGGAACCAAGATTGCTGGGAAAAACATCAATAACCTCAGATACACCACCCTTACGGAAGTAAGCGAAGAAGAACTAAAGAACCTCTTGATGAATGTGAAAGAGGAAAGTGAAAAAGTTGCCTTAAAACTCAGCATTCAGAAAACGAAGATCATGGCATCTGGTCTCATCACTTCATGGTAAATAGATGGGGAAACAGTGAGAGACTTTATTTTTTTGGTCTCCAAAATCACTACGGATGGTGACTGCAACCATGAAATTAAAAGACACTTGATACTTGGAAGAAAAGTGATGGCCAATCTAGACAGCATATTAAAAAGCAGAGATGTTTCTTTACTAACAAAGTTGTGTCTAGTCAAGCTATGGTTTTTTCAGTAGTCATGTATGGATGTGAGAGTTCAACTATAAAGAAAGCTGAACAGCAAAGTTTTTGAACTGTGGTGTTGGAGAAGACACTTGAGAGTCCCTTGAACTGCAACGAGATATAGCCAGTCAATCCTGAAGGAAATCAGTCCTGAATTTCATTGGAAGGACAAATACGGAAGCTGAATCTCCAATACTTTGGCCACCTGATGAAAGAACTGACTCATTGGAAACGACCCTGATGCTGGGAAATATTGAAGGTGGGAGAATGGGATGACAGAGGATGAGACGATTTGATGGCATCCCCGATTCAGTGGACATAAGTTTGAGTAAACTCCGGGAGTTGGTGATGGATAGCGAGTCCTGGTGTCTGACGTCCATGGGGTTGTAAAGTGTCAGACAGAACTGAGCAACTTTACTGAACTAGACTGACTCTGCATGTAAGCTAAATAAGCAGGGTGACAATATATGATCTTGCTGTACTCCTTTCTCAAGTTTTGAACCAACCCACTTTTCCATGTCTGATTCTAACTCTTCCTTCTTTACCTGCATATAGATTTATCAGGAGACATTTAACATAGTCTGGTTCTCCCATCTCTTTAAGAATTTTCCACAGTTTGTTGTGATCCACACATTCAAAGGGTTTAGCCTAGTCAATGAAGGAGAAGTAGATGCTTTTCTGAAATTCCCCTGCTTTCTCCATAATCCAAAAATGTTGGCAATTTGACCTCTGGTTCCTCTGCCTCTTTGAAACCCAACTTGAACATCTGGAAGTTCACAGATCATGTACTGTAGAAGCCTGGCTTGAAGGATTTTCAGTATAATCTTGCCAGCATTGGAAATGAGTGTAATTGTACGTTAATTTGAGCATTCTTTGGCAATGCCCTTCTTAGGGATTGATATTTTCCAGTCCTGTGGCCAGTGCCAAAATTTTCCAAATTTTCTGACATATGAGTGGAGTACTTTAACAGCATTATCTTTATAATTTAAAATAACTCAGCTGGAATTCTGTCACCTCCACTAGCTTTGTCCATAGTAATGTTTCCTAGGGCCAACTTAACTTTACACTCTAGGGTGTTCAGCTTTAAGTGTGTGACCACATGATTATCTGGGTCATTAAGACCTTTCTTGTATAGTTCTTCTGTGGATTTTTGCCACCTCTTCTTAATGTCTTCTGCTTCTCTTAGTTCCTTGCCATTTCTATCCTTTATTGTGTCCATCTTTGCACAATATTCCATTGATATCTCCAATTTTTTTCGGGAGATCTCTAGTCTTTCCCATTCTAATGTTTTCCTCTATTTCTTTACATTGTTCATTTAAGAAGGCTTTCTCATCTCTCTTTGCTATTCTCTGGAACTCTGCATTCAGTTGAGTACACATTTCCCTTTCTCCTTTGCCTTTCATTTATTTTCTTTTCTCATCTATTTGTAAAGTCTGAAAACTACTTGCCTTCTTGCATTTATTTTTGTTTACAATGGTTTTGGTCATTGCCTCCTGTACAATGTTATGAATCTCTGTCCACAGTTCTTCAGGCACTCTATCAGATCTAATACCTTGAATCTATTCAGTACCTCTACTGTATTTTCATAAGGGATTTGGTTTAGGTCATAGCTAAATGGTCTAGTGGTTTTCCTACTTTCTCCAATTTAAGCTTGAATTTTTTAATAAGGAGACCATGATCTGATCTACAGTCAGCTACAGGTCTTGTTTTTGTTGACTGTATGAAGCTTCTCCATGTTTGGCTGCAAAGAACATAATCAATCTTATTTTGTTATTGACCATCTGGTGATATCCTGGTGTAGATTCATCTCTTGGATTTTTGGAAAAGGATGTTTGTTATACAAACCATCATTTTCTGTTGACAAAACCCTGTTTCCTTTCACCCAGCATCATTTTGTACTCTTAGACCAAACTTGCCTGTTATTCCAGGTATCTCTTGATTACATACTTTGCATTATCATCTCCTATGATGAAAAGAATATCTTTTTGGTGTTGATTTTATTAGGTCTTGTCAGTCTTAATAGAACTGGTCAACTTCAGCTTCTTCAGCACCATAGACCTAGACTGCTGTGATGTTGAATGGTTTGCTTGGAAATGAACCAAAATCTCTCTGTTGTTTTTGAGGTTGCACTCTAGTCCTGCATTTCAAACTCTTGTTGACTATGAGAGCTACTCCATTTCTTCTAAGGGATTCTTGTCCACAGTTTTAGATATAATGATCATCTGAATTAAATTCACCCATTCCCATCAATTTTAGTTCACTGATTTCTTTGGAGATCACGGATCTGACATTGTTCACCATAAGTTATTGTGTCCATGGGGTTTTCCAAACAATACTAATGGGTTGTTATTTCCTCCTCCAGTGGATCACATTTTGTCAGAACGCTTTACTATGACCCATCCATCTTGGGTGGCCATGCAGGACATGGCTCATAGCTTCATTGAGTTCTGCAAGTCCCTTCATTATGACATGGCTATTATCCATGAAACAGTCTTTTTCACTTACTTTTATGTATATTATATAGGTATTTCTTTGTGGTTACCATGGAATTAGATTTAATATCAAAAAGTTATAACTTTTTAATATCAAAAAGTTCAATTTGAACTTGTACCAACTTAACTTCATTAAAACACGAATGCTATTCTCCTTAACAGCTCCATCCTCACCCTTTTAAGGTGTTGATGCCACATAATTACATGTTTATACATTTTTCTCAAATGTAAACTAGTAATTTTAAGGCATTAATCTCTTATGTTATATAGAAAATAAAATGAGGAGCTACAAACCAAAATTATGAAAATACTAACTTTTAGATGAGCATATCTTTTACTTTTTAATACATTTGTCTGTTAATTCATGTAAAAAGCAAAAAGTGGAGTAACACATCATTGTTACAATAATACTACTTTTATAATTTCTTATTTATTTACCTTTACTGAAATTTTTATTTCTTCATAAGATTCCAAGTTACTGAATGATGTCCTTTCATCCTGAAACACTTCCTTTAGTATTCTTGCCAGGCAGATCTAATGGTAATGATTTCCCTCAGGTCTTGTTTACCTGGGAGTACCCTCACTTTTGAAGGACAATTTTGCTGGGTATAGGATTTCTGGCTAGTATTTTCTCTTTCTTTTCGCATTTTGAATATATGAATTCTACTGTCTGCAGGTCGACACAGTTTTTAATGAGAACCAGTTGATAATCTTATTGAAGAGAACTTGTGTGGGATAATTCACTTCTCTCTTGCTTCTTCCATGATTCTTTTTGTCACTGTCTTTCAGCAGTTTCATTGCCATGTGTCTCATTAAGGGTCTCTTTGAGTTCATTCGACTTAGAGTCCATTAAACTTCTTGGATAATTACAGCTATATTTTTATTCAAATCTGGGGAGATTTCAGACTTTTTTTTTTTTTTTTCAAATATTCTGTTTTTCCTTTCTTACATCCTGGTTTGGGACTTCCACGATGCATGTGTTGGTCCACTGGTTGGAGTTCTACAGGTCTTTAAGCTCTGTTCACTTTTCTTCAGTCTTTTTGTTTGCTGTTTCTCAGACCTGATAATTTTCACCATCTTGTATACAAGTTTACTGATTCTTTTTTCTATCCACTCAAATCTCTTTGAATCCCCCTAGTGGATTTTTTTATATCAGCCACTTTACCTTCAGTTCCAAATTTCTTTTTGCTCCATTATGTTTTCTACCTCTATCTATCTTATTGATATTTCTCTCTGTTCATACTTCATTTTCTTAACCTTCCCTATGTTGTCCTTTAGTTCTTCAAATGTCTTCAAGATACTTATTTGAGTCTTTTTCTAGAAGATTCACGTTTGTGACTAAGTAGCTTCAGTTGTGTCCGACCCTTTGACTCTGCAGCGACCCTTTGCACAGTAGCACACCACGCTCCTCTGTCCATGAGGTTCTCCAGACAAGAATACTGGAGTGGATTGTCATGCCCTTCTCCAGGCGACCATCTGGAACCAGGGATCAAACCCATACCCCTTAGTCTCCTGCATTGGCAGGCAGGTTCTTTACCACTAACGCCACCTAGGAAGCCTTAGAAGAGTCACAAGCAGGTATTTTTTCAGGGACAGTTTTTGTTATTTTTTTCCTTTGAATGGACCATATTTTTCTGTTTTTTTTAATATGCTTTGAATTTTTTGTTTAAAACTGAATACATGAATTGAAAAATGTGGTAAATCTTAAAAGCATATTTACCTCTTTCCTCCGAGTTTGTTGTGGAATATGTTGTCTGTTTGTTTGTATTATTATTATTATAGACTGTCTCTGTGATGAAGATTGGCCTTATGTGTAAATTTAAGGTCTTCTCAGGTCTTTTCTGAGTCTGTGCTTTCCCATAATCATGCACTGTTTCCTTCTAATTTTCTCTACATATGTAGTAGGTTTTTTAAACATCGTATTCTTTAATGTTTGACTCCCAAAGAGGAAAAAGAAAAATAGAGGAAATGTGCTGGCCTTTAAATCCCCTAGAAGTCACTTCAGCCAAAAGGGAAAGAGCCTACAACAATGTGAAAGGGTACAAAAACAATGACTGTCGCCTCTGTGTCTGAATCTCTGTGATCAGAAACAATAAACAGTGATCAGAGATCCCTACTATTTAAAGAACAAAGTCTTTTTACCTACCCAAGTTCCTACAAGCTGTATTCAAAGTGCCCTAGGAACATGTACAGTTTACTTGCAATAGGAATTAATAGCTGTTGCTGTATTAAGAGTTGAAATTGACCAAATTTAACTGCAACTTACTATCCAAGGATTCTCCTGGAAATTTCAAGTCTTCAATAAAATCTAGAGTTCTAAAATAGCTATACCAAGCAGATTGTGTCAGTGCAATTATTATCTAGATGGGAAAACAAATTTCTGATGCTTCCTACTTCCTCTTCCTGGATTCCCACAAATATTTTCTTTTTATTTTTTTTTTTCTCTTGGTTACTAAAAAAAGGTATGCTAAAATCTCCTGTTTTATTTTCACATTTATTTACTTCACATTTTAGTGTTGTCAGTTTTACCCTTCTTTTTTATTCTGTTAGGATGAAAGGCTGATTGAGTTAATTCAATCATGTACTGACTAAACTGTGGGTAAATTTGTATACCTGTTAGGGCTCTGTTTACTTCTATGTAGTTCTACTACTTGAGCTGAGTCAACTGAGAATGTCATCCAACTTGGAGATTGGGTATCCAGTAATACCAGAAATATCGAATAATACCTTATTAACAGGGTATTACTTGATAGTTTCAGATTCAAAAAGCAAAAATCTTAGAAGATATCGTAGATATTTCTAGAAAAAGTAAAAATTGAACAAATGAGTTAACAATTATTTTTCTTGAAACAGAGAATTGAAGTAGCAAAGTAAAAGTGAAAGTGTTAGTCATTTAGTCCTGTGCGACTTTTTGCCTCCTCATGGACTACAGCCCACCAGGCTCCTCTCTCCATGGAATTCTCCAGGCAAGAATACTGGAGTGAGTTTCCATCCCCTTCTCCAGGGGATCTTCCCTGATGCAGGGATGGAACCAGAGTCACCTGCATTGCAAGTGGATTCCTTACCATCTGAGCCACCAGGGATGCCCAGCAAATTAAACTGCCACCTAAAAGTCTGGAGATTCAGAAAAATATAGAAAACATAGAAAAGATCGTCTAACCTTGATCAGAAGCTTTTGGAGCAATAAACAGGTAGGAACACTTACATGATCATTTTGACAAATTCCTGTTTACCTTGCTTAAAAGAAACTTGTAATCTTAGGAGACCTCGACACTTCTGTGGGTTTTACCTCTAGGTAAAACATAATTTCTGGAATTGAACTGCAGGAGTTGCTTGTATATTTTTGAGATTAATTATTTGCCCATTGCTTCGTTTGCTATTATTTTCTCCCATTCTGAAGGCTGTCTTTTCACTTTCCTTATAGTTTCCTTTGTTGTGCAGAAGCTTTTAATTTTAATTAGGTCTCATTTATTTATTTTTGCTTTTATATCCAATATTCTGGGAGGTGGGTCATAGAGGATCCTACTGCGGTTTATGTCGGAGAGTGTTTTGCCTATGTTCTCCTCTAGGAGTTTTACAGTTTCTGGTCTTACATTTAGATCTACAATCAATTTTGAGTTTATTTTTGTGTATGGTGTTAGAAAGTGATCTAGTTTCATTCTTTTAAAAGTGGATGACCAGTTTTCCCAGCACCACATGTTAAAGAGGTTGTCTTTTCTCCATTGTGTATTCTTGCTTCCTTTGTCAAAGATAAGGTGTCCATAGGTGCATGGATTTATCTCTGGGCTTTCTATTTTGTCCCATTGATCTATATTTCTGTCTTTATGCCAGTACCATACTGTCTTGATGACTGTGGCTTTGTAGTAGAGATTGAAGTCAGGAAGTTTGATTCCCCCAGTTCCATTCTTCTTTCTCAAGATTGCTTTGGCTATTCAAGGTTTTTTCTATTTCCATACAAACTGTGAAATTATTTGTTCTAGTTCTCTGAAAAATACCGTTGGTAGCTTGATAGGGATTGCATTGAATCTATAGATTACTTTGGGTAGTATACTCATTTTCACTCTATTGATTCTTCCGATCCATGAACACCTATATTTCTCCATCTATTGTGTCCTCTTTGATTTCTTTCACCAGTGTTTTGTAGTTTTCTATATATAGATCTTTTGTTTCTTTAGGTAGATATATTCCTAAGTATGTTGTTCTTTTCGTTGCAATGGTGAATAGAATTGTTTCCTTAATTTCTCTTTCTGTTTTCTCATTGTTAGTGTACAGGAATACAAGGGATTTCTGTGTGTCGATTTTATCTCCTGCAACTTTACTATATTCATTGATTAGCCCTAGTAATTTTCTGGTGGAGTCTTTAGGGTTTTCTGTGTAAAGGATCATGTCATCTGCAAACAGTGAGAGTTCTACCTCTTCTTTTCCTATCTGGATTCCTTTTATTCCTTTTTCTGCTCTTATTACTGTGGCCAAAATTTCCGAAACTATGTTGAATAGTAGTGGTGAAAGTGGGCACTCTTGTCTTCTTCCTGACTTTAGGGGAAATGCTTTCAATTTTTAACCATTGAGATTATGTTTGCTGTGGGTTTGGCATATATAGCTCTTATTATGTTGAGGTATGTTCCTTCTACTCCTGCATTCTGGAAGGTTTTTATCATAAATGGATGCTTAATTTTGTCAAGGGCTTTCTCTGCATTTATTCAGATAATTATATGGTTTTTATTTTTCAATTTGTTAATATGGTGTATTACACTGATTGATTTGTGGATATTGAAGAATCCTTGCATTCCTGGGATAAAGCCAACTTGGTCATGATGTATGATCTTTTTAATGTGTTGTGGGATTCTGATTGCTAGAATTTTGTTAAGGATTTTTGCACCTATGTTCATCAGTGATATTGGCCTGAAGTTCTCTTTTTTGTGGCATCTTTGTCAGGTTTTGGTATTAGGGTGATGGTGGCCTCATAGAATGAGTTTGGAAGTTTACCTTCCTCTGCAATTTTCTGGAAGAGTTTGAGTAGGATAGGTGTTAGCTCTTCTCTAAACTTTTGCTAGAATTCAGCTGTGAAGCCGTCTGGTCCTGGGCTTTGGTTTGCTGGAAGATTTCTGATTACAGTTTCAATTTCCGTACTTCTGATAGGTCTGTTAAGATTTTAAATTTCTTCCTGGTTCAGTTTTGGAAAGTTGAACTTTCCTAAGAATGTGTCCATTTCTTCCAATTTGCCCATTTTATTTTCATACCAGTTCAGTTCAGTCGCTCAGTCGTGTCCAACTCTGCGCGACCCCATAAATCACAGCACGCCAGGCCTCCCTGTCAATCACCAACTCCCAGAGTTCACTCAAACTCATGTCCACAAAGTCGGTGATGCCATCCAGCCATCTCATTCTCTGTCGTCCCCTTCTCCTTCCGCCCCCAACCTTTCCCAGCATCAGTGTCTTTTCCAGTGAACCAACTCGTCGCATGAGGTGGCCAAAGTATTGCAGTTTCAGCTTTAGCATCAGTCCTTCCAATGAACACCCAGGATTGATCTCCTCTAGAATGGACTGGTTGGAGCTCCTTGCAGTCCAAGGGACTCTCAAGAGTCTTCTCCAGCAGCACAGTTCAAAAGCATCGATTCTTCGGTGATCAGCTTTCTTCACAGTCCAACTCTCACATCCATACATGACCACGGGAAAAACCATAGCCTTGACTAGATGGACCTTGGTTGCAAAGTACTGTCTCTGCTTTTTAATATACTATCAAGGTTGGTCATAACTTTCCTTCCAAGGAGTAAGCGTCTTTTAATTTCATGGCTGCACTCAGAATCCGCTGTGATTTTGGAGCCCAGAAAAATAAAGTCTGACACTGTTTCCACTCTTTTTCCATCTATTTCCCATGAAGGGATGGGCCCTGATCTTTGTCTTATGAATGCTGAGCTTCAAGCCAACCATTACACTCTCCTCTTTCACTTTCATCAAGAGGCTTTTGAGTTCCTCTTCACTTTCTGCCGTAAGGGTAGTGTCATCGGCATATCTGAGGTTATTGATATTTCTCCCAGCAATCTTGATTCGAGCTTGTACTTCTTCCAGCCCTGCATTCCTCATGATGTACTCTGCATATAAGTTAAATAAGCAAGGTGACAATATACAGCTTTGACGTACTCCTTTTCCTATTTGGAACCAGTCTGTTGTTCCATGTACAATTCTGACTGTTGCTTCCTGACCTGCATACAGGTTTCTCAAGAGGCAGGTCAGGTGGTCTGGTATTCCCATCTCTTTCAGAATTTTCCACAGTTTATTGTGATCCACACAGTCAAAGGCTTTGGCATAGTCCATGAAGCAGAAATAGATGTTTTTCTGGAACTCTCTTGCTTTCTCCATGATCCAGTAGATGTTGGCAATTTGATCTCTGGTTCCTTTGCCTTTTCTAAAACCTGCTTGAACATATGGGAGTTCATGGTTCACATATTGCTGAAGCCTGGCTTGGAGAATTTTGAGCATGACCTTTACTAGTGTGTGAGATTAGTCCAATTGTGCAGTAGTTTTAGCATTCTTTGGCATTCCCTTTCTCTGGGATTGGAATGAAGATTGACCTTTTTCAGTCCTATCACCACTGCTGAGTTTCCCAAATTTGCTGGCATATTGAGTGCAGCATTTTCATAGCATCATCTTTCAGGATTTGAAATAGCTCAACTGGAATTCCATCACCTCCACTAGCCTTGTTCGTAGTGATGATTTCTAAGGCCCACTTGACTTCACATTCCAAGATGCCTGGCTCTAGGTCAGTGATCACGTTATCATGACTATCTTGGTTGTGAAGATCTATTTTGTATAGTTCTTCTCTGTATTCTTGCCACCTCTTCTTAATATCTTCTGCTTCTGTTAGGTCCATACCATTTCTGTCCTTTATCGAGCCCATCTTTGCATGAAATATTCCCTTGGAATCTCTAATTTCCTGAAGAGATCTCTTGTTTTTCCTATTCTGTTTTTTTCCTCTATTTCTTTGCATTGATCGCCGAGGAAGGCTTTCTTATCTCTCCTTGCTATTCTTTGGAACTCTGCATTCCAATGCTTATATCTTTCCTTTTCTCCTTTGCTTTTCACTTCTCTTCTTTTCACAGCTATTTTAAGGCCTCCTCAGACAGCCATTTTGCTTTTTTGTATTTCTTTTCCATTGGGATGCCTTTGTCCCTGTCTCCTGTACAATGTCACAAACCTCCGTCCAGAGTTCATCAGGTACTCTATCAGATTTAGTCCCTTAAATCTATTTCTCACTTCTACTGTATAATCATAAGGGATTTGATTTTGGTATTATCTGAATGGTCTAGTGGTTTTCCCTACTTTCTTCAATTTAAGTCTGAATTTGACAATAAGGAGTTCATGATCTGAGCCACAGTCAGCTCCCGGTCTTGTTTTTGCTAACTGTATACAGCTTCTCCATCTTTGGCTGCAAAGAATATAATCAATCTGATTTCGGTGTTGACCATCTGGTGATGTCCATGTGTAGAGTCTTCTCTGGTGTTTTTGGAAGACGGTGTTTGCTATGAGCAGTGTGGTCTCTTGACAAAACTCTATTAGCCTTTGCCCTGCTTCATTCCGTTCTCCAAGGCCAAATTTGCCTGTTACTCCAGGTGTTTCTTGACTTCCTACTTTTGCATTCCAGTCCCCTATAATGAAAAGGACATCTTTTTTGGGTGTTAGTTCTAAAAGGTCTTGTAGGTCTTCATAGAACCGTTCAACTTCGGCTTCTTCAGCATTACTGGTTGGGGCATAGCCTGGATTACTGTAATATTGAATGGTTTGCCTTGGAAATGAACAGAAATCATTCTGTTGTTTTTAAGATTGCATCCAAGTACTGCATTTCTGATTCTTTTGTTGACCATGATGGCTACTTCATTTCTTCTAAGGGATTCCTGCCCACAGTAGTAGATATAATGGTCATCTGCGTTAAATTCACCCATTCCAGTCCATTTTAATTCACTCATTCATGCAAGTCTATGTTCACTCTTGCCATCTTCTGTTTGACCACTTCCAATTTGCCTTGATTCATGGACCTAACATTCCAGGTTCCTATGCAATATTGCTCTTTACAGCACCGGACCTTCCTTCTATCACCAGTCACATCCACAACTGGGTATTGGTTTTGCTTTTGGTCCATCCCTTCATTCCTTCTGGAGTTATTTCTCCACTGATCTCCAGTAGCATTCTGGGCACCTACCGACCTGGGGAATTCCTCATTCAGTATCCTTTCATTTTGCCCTTTGATACTGCTCATGGGTTTCTCAAGGCAAGTATACTGAAGTGGTTTGCCATTCCCTTCTCCAGTGGACCACGGCTGTGGTCCATGTGATCAGATCAATTAGTTTCCTGTGATTATGATTTCAGTGTTTCTGCCCTCTGATGCTCCCTCGCAATACCTACCATCTTATTTGGGTTTCTCTTACCTTGGGCGTGGGCTATCTCTTCACAGCTGCTCCAAGAAAGCGCAGCCGCTGCACCTTACCTTGGATGAGGGGTATCTCCTCAAGGCCTCCCCTCTTGACCTTGAACGTGGAGAAGCTCCTCTCGGCCCTCCTGCGCCCGCGCAGCCACCGCCTATTGGACGTGGGGTAGCTCCTCTCCGCCACCGGCCCTGGCCTCAGACGTGGGGTAGCTTCTCACAGCCGCGCCTCTTTGAGTGGTTGGTTGAGCCAGGGCCGATGTCTCTCGCGTCTGCACCACTGGGGCCGGCGTCTCTTGCCTCTGCGCATATAGTTGCTGATAATAGTCTCTTATGATCCTTTGTATTTCTGTGTTATCTCTTGTGATCTCTCCATTTTCATTTCTAATTTTGTTGATTTGATTTTTCTCCCTTTGTTTCTTGATGAGTCTGGCTAATGGTTTGTCAATTTTATTTATCTTCTCAAAGAACCAGCTTTTGGCTTTGTTGATTTTTGCTATGGTCATTTTTGTTTCCTTTGAATTTATTTCTGCCCTAATTTTTAAGATTTCTTTCCTTCTACTAACTCTGGGGTTCTTCATTTCTTCCTTTTCTAGTTGCTTTAGGTGTAGAGTTAGGTTATTTAGTTGACTTTTTTCTTATTTCTTGAGGTAAGCCTGTTTTGCTATGAACCTTCCCCTTAACACTGCTTTTACATTGTCCCATAGCTTTTGGGTTGTTGTGTCTTCACTTTCATTCATTTCTATGCATATTGTAATTTCTTTTTTTATTTCTTCTGTGATTTGTTGGTTATTCAGCAGCGTGTTGTTCAACCTCCATATGTTGGAATTTTTAATAGTTTTTCTCCTATAATTGATATCTAATCTTACTGCATTGTGGTCAGAAAAGAATGGCATTGAATCATGTATATTATCATATGTGAAACAAATCACCAGTTCAGGGTCGATGCATGTTACAGAATGCTCGGGGCTGGTGTGCGGGGATGACCCAGAGGGAGGATAAAGGGAGGAGGGAGATGGGAGGGAGGTTCAGGAGGGGGAACTCATGTACACCCGGGGTGGATTCATTTCAATGTATGGCAAAACCAACCAATATAATATTGTAAAATAATTAGCCTCCAATAAAAAATTTTAAAAAATAAAATAAATAAATAAAAAAGAAAAGATGCTTGGAATGATTTCAATTTTTTTTTAAATTTATCAAGGCTAGATTTATGGTTCAGGAATAAACAACCCAATCAAAAAGTGGGCCAAATAACTAAACAGACATTTCTCCAAAGAAGACATACAGATGGTTAACAAACATATGAAAATATGCTCAACATCACTCATTATCAGAGAAATGCAAATCAAAACCAGAATGAGGTACCATTTCACACCAGTCAGAATGTCTGCTATCCAAAAGTCTACAAGCAATAAATGCTGGAAAGCATGTGGAGAAAAGGGAACCCTCTTACACTGTTGGTGGGAATGCAAACTGGTACAGCCACTATGGAGAACAGTGTGGAGATTCCTTAAAAAACTGGAAATAGAAAGGCCATATGACCCAGCAATCCCACTGCTGGGCGTACACACCAAGGAAACCAGAATTGAAAGGGACACATGTACCTCAATGTTCATCACAGCACTGTTTATAATAGCCAGGTCACAGAAGCAACCTAGATGTCCATCAGCAGATTAATGGATAAGAAAGCTGTGGTACATATACACAATGGAATGTTACTCAGCCATTAAAAAGAATACATTTGAATCAGTTCTAATGAGGTGGATGAAACTGGAGCCTATTATACAGATTGAAGTAAGCCAGGAAGAAAAACACCAATACCGTATACTAACACATATGCGTGGAATTTAGAAAGATGATAACGATAAACCTATATACGAGACAGCAAAAGAGACACAGATGTATAGAACAGTTTTTTGGACACTGTGGGAGAGGGGAAGGGTGAGATGATTTGGGAGAATGGCACTGAACATGTAAATTATCATATGTGAAACGAATCGCCAGTTCAGGTTCAATGCATGATACATGGTGCTCAGGGCTGGTGCACAGGGATGACCCAGAGGGATGGTATGGGGAGGGAGGTTCAGGATGGGGAACACATGTACACCCATGGCAGATTCATGTCAATGTATGGCAAAACCAGTACAACATTATAAAGTAAAAAAATAAATTAATTAATTTAAAAAAGAGAAAACATAATTTCTCACTGTGAAGAGCAGAGAGAAAAATCCCCTAGTGGCTCTGGCAGGAGAAGGAAAAGCAATCATCTTGAAATATGTATGGAGTATTGTCATGAACAAAAGCCTACTGTCCATGGTGAAAACTTTAGCCCAGCCTTGTCTCACACAGTGGAAAGGGCCTTTATGCATTACCAGTCTCCTTCAGGCTTCCTGACTCAAATTTGTGAAGGTTATAACCTAGGGACATAGGATTTCTAAGAACTAAGACCTATACAGGAGAATATAGAATGCTTCATCTTCCCCACACCTTAGCAACCCAATCACAGATTTCTAGCATAATAGAGGATTGAAGACAGAAGGAAGAGTATGCCTGATGTAAATATTCATCCATACAAAGGATTAAAGAGCATCACAAATAACAACCATATTCAAAATTTTTTATCATTTATATTGGATCTGTTTGAAAATAATAGTGACTTAGCAGCAGTGCAATGTATAATATATATAAAAGTAAAACAAAAGGCAATAATAGTAAATAAATATGGATGGGAGGAAAAAAGTATTATTTAGGAAAATAATTTTAATGACTGGCTTAAAGCCTTTCACTCTCAGTTCGAACATCTTTCCAATTCTGGATCTATTTATCTTTTATTCTTGATCTTATTTTACTTCTTTCTTGTAGGCCTGTTAATCTTTTGCTGGATGCCAGACATTTTCAATTTTAACTTGTCTCTGTCCTGGATGTTTTATATTTCTAACATTATTGAGCTATTTTCTGGGATATAGTCAAGTTACTTGGAAATTTTTTGATTCTGATACTGGTCTTATGATTTGTTAGGTGAAACTAACCTACATTTATATATGCATATATATATGTGTGTATATATATATATATATATAACATATGCCTATATATATACATGCACAATGAAATACTATTCAGCCATAAAAAGAATGAAATCTTGCCATTTGCAACAATGTGAGTGAACCTTGAATATTATGCTAAATGGAATGTCAAACAGATTAGACAGATACTGTATGATTCTATTCATATGTTGACTCTAAAAAACAAATGAACAAACAAAACTTATACATACAGGGAACAAATTGGTGGTTGCCTAAAAGGAGAATGGTTGAGGGGTGGGTAAAATGGGTGAAGAGGATTCAGAGGTACAAATTTCCAGACATAAAATATATAAGTCATATAAAGAGAAGTGAGAAAATTTTTTCTGTAATGTTTTAGAACAATACTTTTTATACTTTTATCAAAAAAGCAATTGATCATATTCTAATGGTGCCAGAAGACTAACATAATTATTCTGAATTCCTTCTTATATAGAAAAAAGCACTGTGGTTTTTACACATTTTGGTGCATATGACAGACTTCATAGATTAATAAGATGAAAAATGCTCAGTGCTTTTTCAGAGCATTTGTTAGGACAATGTTTATAAAAGTTATGAGTTTTACTCTTGAAATGCCTGCTGCCAAGAAGTTTTCCTCTAGAGACCATACCTTAACTTTTCCTGCATAGTGTCAATGACAGCAGTAACACTCACAAAAAAATATGTGGGTCATTTTGAGGAGGATTATGTCCAGAGATAGAGTGGAGAAATATGAAGGAGGTTATAGAATATTGATATAAGAAGCAACCTCAACCATACTTCTTGAAAGAGCAATTCTGTAAAATTAGAGCTGTCAGATTAAATGAATTGTTCAACAAATGAAAAACAGTTGCATACAAAACATGAACTAGCAAATAGATTTCACCAGTACCTTTGGCAGTTTTAATAGAGCTATCAATTTACATTTGTGACATAATATTATACAAAGTAAGTAAAACAGACATAACCATATATTTGATTCAAAATGTGAGAGAGAAAATTCTCTTTTCTGTATAATTTATTTCTCTGGGTATAATATTTTTGTTGTCATATTTATTTTGGCATCATCAGAATATATAGGATATTTTATTCATTTGGGGTTTCAATTATATGCCTAATACATTCTGATTTGTAGATAGATATTAATGGTTGGCATTTTTATAACCAAGTCTTATTCATCTTTGCAAAGTATATCATTCTACTTTAAGAACTTTCTCAAGCATGTTTCTGAGGTGGCAGAACAAAAAATTTCAGTCAAAGCTCATGTGTTAGAAGAGTGACCTAAAACTTTTAATATACAAAATTAAATTAAAAGTTGTATTTGGTTTGGCCCAACCCTAATAAAAATTTTATATAGAACCCCAGTTTCTCCTCTCATTATATATATATATATATATATATATATATATATATACACACACACACACACAAATATATATTCTCCTGCCAGGCCCCAATGTCTATGGAATTCTCCAGGCAAGAATACTGGAGTGGGTTGCCATTTCCTTTTCCCAGGGATCTTCCCAACCCAGGAATAAAATCTGGGTCTCCTGCATTGTGGAGGCACGATGGCCCTTATATATTCTCCATAAGAGAACAACTCTTTCTGAACAAGCTAAACTATGTAGAGTCATATCATCAAATCCTGCACTTAGAAATTGTGTTATCAATCATTCACTAAATGGATATTTAAATAAATATGCTATTTCTCAGTACTGTTACAGTTTGGCTTCTATTAGAAACATAGAACCCTATAATTAAAGAACGTGGAGAGCTAGTGAAGACACAGAAGGCAATGATGGGTCATCGTTACTTTGTAAAGACAAATCTAACTTTCAGAACTTTCATTTTTTTAAAATAATTTATAATGACCAGTCCTAATTTCCTATGTTAAAGCCATGTGTTAACAGGACAATTTTAGGTTATGCTCTGTAGAACATCAAAGGGAAGTAAAAACTTGCCTTTACTGAAATAAATTAGTTGACTTGTGTTATACAGACCCAGGTGGCACTAGTGGTAAAGAACCCACCTGCCAGTGCTGTAGATATAAAAGACACGAGGTTTGATTCCTGGATTGGGAAATTCCCCTGGGATAGGAAATGGCAACCCACTCCAGAATTCTTGCCTGGAGAATCCCATGAACTGAGAAGTCCAGCAGCCTACATTCTATTGGGTCACAAACAGATGGACATGACTGAAACGACAGCACACACACGTACAGACAATTAGCTGAAGATTCCAAATGACAAAGAAATACAGGGTAAGGTGAGGGATAAGAATCAGAGCTTTCAATCTAACTTTGATGGCCTACACTACAGTGTCCTTTATGTAATTCTACCACCTTTTCCCTATGCCTGTGCAAATAGGACGAACAGTAGGGGAAACGTATTTCCTATCACTGCCACTTTTGGCTTCTGTGATTCTTTATTTGTAAATCATTTGAGAGTGAAGCTACATCCCCACAAGAACCTTTCCATCCTGATGGATTTTTGCTTTTTAGTTTGTTTATATTTGCCAATCTATTTATTTATTTGGCTGCACTGGGTGTTAGTTGCAGCACTCAGGATATTTGATCTTCCCTGTGACAACGGGGATATTTAACTGTGGCCTGCAAACTCTTAATTATGGCATGTAGGATCTAGTTCCATGACTAGGAATAGAACCTGGGCCCCCTGCATTGGGAGCACGGGGTCTTAGCCACTTGGACCACCTGGGAAGTCCCAGTCCTGATTATTTAAATATTTCTGATCATCATGCTAAGTCACTTGAGTTACGTCCAACTCTTTGCAACCCTACGGTCTGTAGCCCACCAGGCTCTCCTGTCCATGGAATTCTCCAGGCAAGAAAACTGGAGTGGGTTGCCATGACCTCCTCCAGGGGATCTTCCCCACTGAGAGACTGAACGTACAGCTCATGTCTCTTGCATTGGCAGGTGGGTTCTTTACCACTAAACCTCTAAATCTCATCCTTCACACACACACACATACAAAACTGGGCCTTACAAAGAAACTGTGGACTTTCTGGATTAGGATATTGTTCCATTTAGCACTAAATTAATGGAGTACCACTGGAAATATCTTTGTATAGGAAATATCTAATTTGTGCGAGAGAGAAATCAGAGTGAGCCAGAACAAAGCGAAGCTATTGACTTGGAGCCAATTTTCAGGCTTAATATCTGGTATTATATAATATAGTTCAATCTGATAGTAAAGGTATAAATATATAAATACATATATACATACCCTAATACAAGGAATTTAGGTTTTCTACCCTTTATCTCCCTGACTAAGAATGTGAGTTATCCCACACAGCCTAAAGCAGAGTGTGAATAAATCAGTCACCCAACCATAAACTTAATCTGTTGGCAGCCAAACAGGAGCTAAGGGAATTCAGTGCCTCCTTGCATAGAAATGTCTTCAAATGAGCAATGGACCAAAGCAATTCACACAGAATGAATATAAATTTTCTTTCCCATTAGCATGCGAAGCTATTTTTCCCACCTTCCATACAAACCACAAATCTCAAATGATTTTGCACAATTGTCCATATGACATATTGCCCAGTTTTCTTACTACTGGGCAATTTGTCTGAAGACCTACATAGTGATAGTGGTAAACTTCAGAACTCATTGTGGATTTTAAATCTAGCTTTTATATAAACTGCATAAAGTTAGAAGACCAGCCTTCTTCTCTATTCTGAATACTAGACTTCCATTGATGAAATATTTGTTAAACTTTTGTCAGCTAAGTCAGCTTTGTTTTACTCACTGATTTACTTGACTAAATCAAAAGTACCCTTTGCACTTAATATGTTGGTAGATGAATTCATCTGAGGATTTAATAGTTTGTTTGTTGGGGGTAAGTATAAAAAATATATTTGTATTCTCCCCTAACTTCGTGGTTATATTCAGCCCTTTCTTGTAGATTACTGGGATTTTTTAAGTAAATGAAGTGTAGTCTAAGTAAATAGAAAATGAAATTAAACAAAACGTCAAATACAAGACAGGCAGCAACTTAAAGAGAACAAAGTCATCAATACCTGTAGTAACTGAGATATTTTTTAGGGATAAGGGAAAGATATATTTTTCATTAAATGAATACAATATTTGACTACTCATTGAGACAGAAATACAGCCATAGTCTTAGCTCAAAATGTACCATATAAATTTTAGAAAGATTAAATATGTAAACACTAAGAAAATACAAGAGCTTATTTTTATAATCTTACAACAGTGAAATCTTAACTTTTAAAACCTGTTATTACTTACTATTGCGTTATTGGTGTGGGGTTCAGATGCCATGAGGATGTGTCTCGGTCTCTCTGACCTTAGTTTCCTCCCTTGTAAAGTGAGGCGTGTAGACAAATGACCCACAAGGCCCCTTCCAATGCTCCTGGTCTGTAATCACTGTGGTGTGTAATGTGTGTGACACGCACATATAGGAGACTACCAGGTTTGGGAATGTAACTGAATGAGGAAATGCTTTGTTTGTTCAGAAAACACTATGAACTTTCCAAAAGTGAACTGTGATAAACATGGATATTTTGATTATGAGAAATACAATTTCTTTTAAATATTAGCTGAAGGTACAGCAATTTTGTGGTATTCTTACAAACGTCACAATATATTCAAATATTTTTCTTTTAAAGATCACTGTGTAAAAATTGTCTGTTTTTATGTAACTTTTGATAGTGTTACTTTTATTTTTAAATTAAAAAGTCTATAACCTGTCATCCTTCAACCCTGATTACTAGCCTTAGTGTGTTACTGTTAATCAGTTTCTCATCTTAGACTTCTTCTGGCAGGAATCTGACACCAGAACTGGTTCTCACCACTTTGCAATAGTTCCCTAAAGTTTCATCCATTTGACTAATTCCAAATTAGTCATTACTATATTTTCTCTTTCATGGGGAGGGATGAGATCCATATTATACCACCACACCTCACCAAAGGAATTCTCACTATAATGTCTCCTGCAAACTCTTCATGTACCTGCTTTAGCCTTGATGGCATATAATGGTGGGAAAAAGTTTGTTGCTGTTCAGTCTCTCAGTCATGTCAGACTCTTTGCAACGCCATGGGCTGCAGCACACCAGGCATCCCTGTTGTTCACCATATCCCAGAGCTTGCTCAAACTCATGTCCATTGAGTCAGTGATGCCATCCAACCATGTCATCCTCTGTCGTCTCCTTCTCCTCCTGCCTTCAGTCTTTCAAGCATCAGGGCCTTTTCTAATGAGTCAGTTCGCATTGAGTGGCCAAAGTATTGGAGTTTCAGCTTCAGCATCAGTCCTTCCAAAGAATAGTCAGGATTGATTTCCTTTAGGATTGACTGGTTTGATATCTTTTCAGTCAAAGGGACTCTCAAGAGTCTTCTCTAACACCACAGTTCAGAAGCATCAATTCTTTGGTGCTCAGCCTTCTTTATGGTCCAACTCTCATATCCATACATGACTACTGAGAAAACCATAGCTTTGATTAAAGGGACCTTTGTTAATTGTGGTTTTGCCTTTACTTTTAAACAAAGGGATAAAGGAGTATTTTTCACCATTTTGTTTCTTGATTTTAAAATGTCAATGAATATATTGAAAGAAAAGTCACTCATCACATCATATCATATATGTGTGTACTACATATGTGCATGCACCATATTTCTGAGTAAAAATAATTTCACAACAGTTTACAAGAATATTCTTTCAAGTGTGAAAATCTACACGTGTGTAAATTTTTGGCATATGTTAAAAATGATTGTGTTGGTTCAGCTGAATAATTATACATTTTAAAAATTAAAGTTGATTCAGTTCTCTATGCTGTGTAACAAATGACCCCAAAATGATAGCTTAAAATAATCATTTTTTATTTATTTTGCTTCACTATCTCAATTAGGTAGTTGTCACTCAGGGTTCCTTAGGAGGTTGCAGTTAGATGGCAGTTGGGCTGAGGTATTCTCTAAGCTTCTTTGTTCACTTCTCTGGTTCCTGCGAAGGTAAGACTTAAATAACTGATCTCTAAAATAGTTAGGACTCCATATGTGGATCTCTCCCTTTGTTTCTCCATGTGTTTGTCTCTCTACCTGTCTCTCTTTCTTTCTCTTCTAGTGGTCTGTACACACTTGTCACTTCATATAGCAGCCTTCAGTCACCTGAATTTCTTGCATGAGAGCTGAAGAATCTAAAAGAGGAATGCCCAAGGGAGCGTGTTTGGCATAATTTATATAGACTTTTCTAGTTGGCCACACATGTCTCACATTGTCATTCCACTACATTCTGTTTGTTCAAGAGAAATTAGTAATTTAGAGGACTGGATTTGATACCACCTCTGTCCAGTTTTTAATTGGATTGTTTATTTATTTATTTTTTCTGTTGAGTCACATGAGTTCTTTATATATTTTGGATATTAACCAATTGTCAGATATAGGATTTGCAAATATTTTTCCCATTCAGTAGATTGCTTTTTAATTTTGTTGGTGATTTTCTTTGCTTTACATAAGGTTTTTTTAGTTTGATGTTGCCCCATTTGTTTATTTTTGCTTCTGTTGCCTTTGCTTTGGGAGTCAGATCTAAAAATTCATTGATAAGACCCATGTTAAGGAACTCAATGTATATGCTTTCTTCTAGGAGTTTATGTTTCATGTCTTACATTCAAGTATTAATACATTTTGAGTTAATTTTTGTATATGGTGTAAGACAGTGATTCTAGTTTCATTCTTTTGCATTATATATGGCTCATGTACATTTTCTGGGGAAGGGAGTCTAAAATACCTAACAAATTCTCCTGTTTTTATTGCAAGATATAATCACAGACTTAGAATTTTGTGGATGTTTGACATTCTGAATTGTATAACTGCATACTATGACATTGGAACAGAAAGGTGGCAACAGGTTTTGCACAAATTTATGTCTTAATTCATGGAGTTTGAGGGCCATAATTTGAGTCAAAATCAGCAAAACCAAATGCAACTCCTATTATGCTTGATTTTATTTGTCAGTTTAACTGGCTAAGGGATGCCCTGATAGTGAGGAAACCACTTCTGGTTGTGCCTGTGAGGATGTTTCTGGAAGAGATTAATATTTGAATCAATAGACTAAGTAAAGATTGACCTCACCAATGCTAGTGGGCATCATCCAAATTATTGAAAATCTGTGTAGAACAAAAAGGTAAAGAAGAACAAATTTTCCTATTGGCATGAACTTGAACATCCATCTTAACTTGGATATTGGTGATCCTGATTTTTAAACTTTTAGACCTGGACCAGGCTTACACCAATGGCCCCCAGATTCTCAAGTCTTTGGGCTCAGATTTATACCGTTGGCTTCATTGGTTCTCAGACTTCAGACTTGGACTAAATTGTAACATTGGCTTTCCTGATTCTCTTGCTTCCAAATAGCAGATTGTGTATATTGCTGCTTCTGGATGAAAGTTGTGTGTTATATATATACAACTTTACATAAATTTATTAAATTTTTCTGGTCTAAATGTGTCACTTAAAACCAGTGTTTCCATTTTTATTTTTCTGTCTGGGTGATCTGCCCATTGATGTTTAAGTGGGGTGTTAAAGTCCCCTACTATTATTGTATTAATGTCATTATCTCTATTTATCTTTCTTTATATTTGTTTCATGTGTTGAAGCACTCCTATGTTGGGTGCATATATTTTATACTTGTTTTATCTTCTTTTTGGATTAATCTATTATTATGATTTTTCTTCTTTTTTCTCTTCTTAGAGTCATTTTAAAGTATATTTTGTCTGATATAAGTATTGCTATTAATCTTTCTTTTCATTTCTATATGCATGGAATACTTTTTCCATCCCTTAGCCTGAAATGAGTTTCCTGTAGGCAGCTTGTAAAGGGTCCTGCTTTTGTAGTCATTCAGTCATGCTAGTCTTTTTATTGATGATCCATTTAGTCCATTTACATTTAAAGTAATTATCAATAGATATGTGCATGCATGCTCAGTTGCATCAGTCATGTCTGACTCTTTGCAACCCTTTGGACTGTAGCACCAGGCTCCTTGTCCTTGGGATTCTCCAGGCAAGAATAATGGAGTGGGTCATCATGCCCTCGTCCAGGGGAATCTTCCTGACCTAGAGATTGATCGCAGGTCTTCTACATTACAGGTGGGTTCTTTACCACTGAGCCCCTGAGAAAGCCCCCCCAATAGGTATGTACTTATTGCCATTTTGTATACGGTTTTCTGGTTCTTTTTGCAGTTCTTTTTATTCCTTTATTCTTCTTTTGATTTATTTCCTTGTGATTTGATAAATACATTTAGTGGTATGCTTGGATTTCTTTTGTTTGCCTGTATGTGTGTGTATCTATATAGATTTTGGGGTTTTCGTTACTATGAGGATTATATACAGCATCTATATATTTATACATGCAAAAGAGTTTCAGAAAAACATCTATTTCTGATTTATTGACTATGCCAAAGCCTTTGACTGTGTGAACCACAATAAACTGTGGAAAATTCTGAGATGGGAATACCGGACTACCTGACCTGCCTCTTGAGAAATCTGTATGCAGGTCAAGAAGAACAGTTAGAACTGGACATGGAATAAGAGACTGGTTCCAAATAGGAAAAGGGGTATGTCAAGGCTGTATATTGTCACCCTGCTTATTTAACTTATATGCAGAGTACATCATGAGAAACACTGGGCTGGATGAAGCACAACCTGGAATCAAAATTTTCGAGAGAAATATCAATAACCTCAGATATGCAGATGACACAACTCTTATGGCAGAAAGTGAAGAAGAACTAAAGAGCCTCTTGATGAAAGTGAAAGAGGAGAGTGAAAATGTTGGCTTGAAGCTCAACATTCAGAAAACTAAGATCATGGCATCTGGCTCATCACTTCATGGGAAATAGATGGGGAAACAGTGGAAACAGTGGCTGACTTTATTTTTCTGGGCTCCAAAATCACTGCAGATGGTGATTGCAGCCATGAAATTAAAAGACGCTTACTCCTTGGAAGGAAAGTTATGACCAAGCTAGATAGCATATTAAAAAGCAGAGACATTACTTTGCAAACAAAGGTCTGTCTAGTTAAGGCTATGGTTTTTCCAGTGGTCATGCATGGATGTGAGAGTTGGACTATGAAGAAAGCTGAGCACAGAAGAATTGATGCTTTTGAACTGTGGTGTTGGAGAAGACTCTTGAGAGTCCCTTGGACTGCAAGGAGATCCAACCAGTCCATCCTAAAGGAGATTGGTCCTGGGTGTTCATTGGAAGGACTAATGTTGAAACTGAAACTCCAATACTTTGGCCACCTGATGTGAAGATCTGACTCATTTGAAAAGACCCTGATGCTGGGAAAGATTGAGGGCAGGAGGAGAAGGGGACTATAGAGGATTAGATGGCTGGATGGCATCACCGACTCAATCGACATGGGTTTGGGTGAACTCCGGGAGTTGGTGATGGACAAGGAGGCCTGGCATGCTCCGGTTCATGGGGTCGCAGAGAGTTGGACATGACTGAACGACTGAACTGAACTGAACTGACGTTGATACATTCTTAAGATCAAATACATTTTAATAACCCTGTATTTTTATTCCCCCATATACATTTTAAGGTTTTTTAGATCATATTTTACATCTTTTTGTTTGCATATTCCTTAAATGTTTATTATAGATACAAATGTTTTTATTACTTTTGTCATTTAATGGTTCTACTAGCTTTATAAGTGGTTGATGCACTACCTTTACTGTATAATTGCCTTTACCAATGAGATTTTTCCTATTTTCTATTTTCATATTCCTGGTTGTGATCCTTTCTTTCTCCCTAAAGAAGTCCTCAATATTTCTTGTAAAGCTGGTCTATTGGTACTCTTTTAGCTTTTGCTTGTCTGTAACACTCTTACTTTCCTTCAAATATGAATGTTAGCCTTGTCAGGTAGAATTTTATTGTTTTTGGTTCATTTCTTTCATTACTTTAAATATATTGTGCCACTCCCTTCTGGCCCGTAGAGTTTTTGCTGAAAATTCACCTGACAGCCTCTTATGTAGCAAGGTACTTTTCCCTTACTGATTTTAACATTTTCTCTTTGTCTTTAATTTTTGCCACTTTAATTACATAGTGTCTTGGTTTGAGCCACTTTGGGTTGATCTTGTTTGGGGCTCTCTGTGCATCCTGAACTTGAAAGTCTGTTGCTTTCCCAGGTGAAGAAATTATCAGTTTTTATGTCTTGAAATATGTTCTCTGCCCCTTTCCATCTCTCTTTTTATTTGCTTACTTGTAAAACAAATGTTAGTACTTTTGGTGGTGTCCCAAAGCATCTTATACTCATTTAAAAAAATGTTTATAATTCTTTTTTCTGTTTCTATGACTCTGTCTTCCAGTTTGCTGATCCTATTTGTTTTTTATCATCTAATTTACCTTTGATTTCTTCTGGTATTTTTTTAATTATTATATTCTTCATCTCTGGGACATTTTTTAAAAAAACTCTTTGTTAAACTTCTTACTATCTTCATCTTTTCTTATCTGAAGTTTATTGCACATAATTATGATCATTACCTTCTTTAACTCTTTATTGGGTACATTGCTTATCTCCATGTTGCTTAGCTCTCCTGGGTTCTTGTTATTTCATTTAAAAGATATTTCTGTCACTTCATTTTGCCTGATTTTATGTTTTCATTTCTATGTATTAGGTAAGTCAGTTACATTTCCTGATCTTGGAGAAGTGGCCTTATGTAGAACATGACCTATGGGGTTCAGTGAGGAGCATACTCCCCTCTGTTCACCAGATCTATATGCTTCAGGAGTACCTCCTATGTGGGCTATGTGGGTCCTTCTGTTATGGTGGGATGTGACTACTGTATGACTGGCTGCTGGACAGGTTGATTGCCAGATCCTGCCTCCTGCATAGACTGCCAGTGCTGGTGGGTGGGGCCAAATTCTGATATGACTGGCTGCATCAGCTGGGGAGTTCCAGTCCTGGTGCCAGCAACATTGTCCATGTTTTATTTTATAGCTGTACATTTTAAGTAGAATATTCTCACTTGAGGAATAGACTTTATAGTTTTATCCACTCCTAGCCCTAGAATATTTCATACACATAGAACATTTTCAATAAATAGCTATTTGTTGATTAATTGATATGTCATCAAAAGTTGTAGCTTTTCTCATTAATTCTGATAGGCTTTCAAATTGATGTTGATGAGCATAGATACATCAGATTATTTAATTCTTTAATCCTGTAGAAAAGGTCAATCAACTTGGAAAACTGGAGATTATATGGTTCAAACATGAAATTATGAAATATTTCAAGAAATTCTTGAAAATAGTTCAAAATTGTTAGGAACATTAGTATATTACTGGACTCAAGACACTGAATAGTTGCTATTGCTATGATCTGACCTAAAATTTCCAACTTTATCTTGGTGCTTAATTGATTATTTGAATATTCAGATTATTAGCATAAACATAAATCAGAATTATTTGAAATTCAGATTACTAGCATAAGCAAATTGCTTCTTGAGTGATATCTTTCAAGTAACAATGCAAATGTGACTACTATCTTGTTACCTGTTCTTTTGTGACTTAAACTGGTAATTAGTCATCAATGGATATGGTACTTAAAAAGACTCATGAGCAGGTGGCATCTATCTCAGTAATTATTCTAAATCACTATGTTTTCCAGTAATTTTTCTTTTTCTACTCTTGAGTGTTAATCCTTCTCCTGTCATAGATACCAGTCACAGAAAATGAAATGAATTATAAGTGCACAATACCCTTTGAAAGAGAATAACGTTGTATTCAAATCACCTTGAGTTTTATTTCTCAGTAATGGAAAATAATTTATTCCTGAGGAGATAAATACCATTCACATATACTTTGAAAAAAAAATCTGAAAAAAAATTTATAAGGATAATTGATTTACAAGGATATGAAGTTCTTGGATACTATAGTTTCTTTATTGTACTATATCAATTCTGGCATATTTTAAAATTATAAAATGAGTCAAATATGGTTTGGATCCAATCTAGAAGCAGATATGTTTCTTTCAATTCTTCTTTATAAATGAATTAATATCACACTAAAAACAGTGAAGGTCATTATTGTGTCCTGTATTAATTTTGCTTTACAAAACAGATTCTGATGCCCTTCATGGGGAAATGGTAACATAATAACATTTCCTGAAAGAGAAAGCTAAACTTGGTTGAATTCTGTTCTTTCAAAATGATAAATTTTGCTCTAATATTAGCTGCTAAAACAAAGTAAATATATTGTAGTTGCAAATAATTTTTACTCTATTACTTGCTTATAGGATTAATGTATACAATTCTATCCGATGGTTTGTCTCAATAACTATGAAAGCTTTAAATCATACCTAGATAAATGCAAGTTAAAAGAAAAAAGTTCTGGTGTCAGGAGACTCAAATTGGATCAACAAAATTGCCTTATAACCCTATTTAATCCCACCTTACTCCCCCTAGTCTATTGCTTCCTCTATAAAATAAGTCTAGTTATTAGTATATATCCCATAGATTTATTGTAAAGAATAAATGAGGTTATATATATAATGCATTCAATATGGTTTTGCTGCCTACTAAGTATTAATGGAGAAGGCAATGGCAACCCACTCCAATACTCTTGCCTGGAAAATCCCATGGACAGAGGAGCCTGGTAGGCTGCAATCCATGGGGTCGCGAAGAGTCGGACACGACTGAGCGACTTCACTTTCCACTCTCATGCATAGGAGAAGGCAATGGCATCCCACTCCAGTATTCCTGCCTTGAGAATCCCAGGGATGGGGAAGCCTGGTGGGCTGCTGTCTATGGGATTGCACAGAGTCAGACATGACTGAAGCAACTTAGCAGCAGCAGCAGCAAGTGTTAATAGTAAATCAATATTAGCTATTATTTCTTCAGAAGGCCTTATTATTGTTTTATTCTGCAAATATTTATTGAGTGCCTGCAGTGGACCAACAGATGAAGCTTCAGCAGGCTAGAAGATAGATAATATCCTTTGTTTTCATGGAACTGGCATTCCAGTATAGGAAATAACAACAAAGAAAACAGAAATGAGTAGTGTAAGCCAGAAAGTGAGTAGGACTAAAAACAAAAAGTAAAGCAAAGAAGAAGAATATGTATGGATGAGTACGAATATTTTTGGTAAGACTGAAAATAAATCCACATTTGATAAATGTCTGGAAGATGTAAGTCATACAGACACAGAAAATCATTTAGGGCAAAGAGAACAAGATGATGCAGGCATCTACTTTGTGTCTTCAGAAAAGAGTGAAGGCACCCAGTACTGGAGTGGAATAAAAGGAGTGAAGGAAGAACTGAACTGAAGTCATTTTCAGGACTCTTATATTGAGAGGCTTTAGTAAGGGGAAGGACGTTGACCTGATGGTGAGCCATTGGAGTAATGTGCAAAGAGGGATGTGGTCTGAGATTTTATGGTTTCCCCTTGGCTGTTATGTAGGGAATAGACTAACAGCAATTAAACTGTGAAGATGGTTCATCAATTAGGAAGCACTTCCTGTATACTCCTGGTGCTGCTGCTGCTGCTGCTACTAAGTCACTTCAGTCGTGTCCGACTCTGTGTGACCCCAAGAGCAGGTCTAAAAACCCTGTAATGATAACTAATATCAGTATAGTTTATCATGATCATAGTTCAGTTCAGTTGCTAAGTTATGTCCTACTCCTTGAGATCCCTTGGATCCCTGCAGCATGCCAGGCTTCCCTGTCCATCACCAACTCCTGAAGTTGCTCAAACTCATGTCTGTTGAGTCAGTGAAGCTATTCAACCATCTCATTCTGTCCTCCCCATCTCCTCCTGCCTTCAAAATCTCCCAGCATCAGGACCTTTTTCAATGAGTCAGTTCTTCACATCAGGTGGCCAAGGTATTGGAGTTTCAGCTTTAGTATCAATCCTTCCAATTGAATATTCAGGACTGATTTCCGTTAGGATTGACTGGTTTGATTTCCTTGTAGTCCAAGGGACTCTCAAGAGTCTTCTCCAACATCACAGTTCAAAAGCATCAATTCTTTGGTGCTCAGATTTCTTTATAGTCCAACTCTCATATCCATTTATGACTACTGGTAAAACCATAGCTTTGACTAGCTGGACCTTTGTTGGTAAAGAAATGTCTTTGCTTTTTAATATGCCGTCTTGGTTTGTCACAGCTTTTCTTCCAAGGAGCAAGTGTCTTTTAATTTCATGGTTGCACTATCTTCAGTGATTTTGGAGCCCCCCAAAACAGTCTCACAGTTTCCATTGTTTCTCCATCTATTTGCCATGAAGTGATGGAACCAGATGCCATGATCTTTGTTTTTTGAATGTTGAGTTTTAAGCCAGCTTTTTCAGTTTTCTTTCACCTTCACCTAGAGGCTCTTTGGTTTCTGTTTGCTTTCTGCCATAGCGTGGTGTCATCTGAGTATCTGCAGTTATTGATATTTCTCCCTGCAATCTTTATTCCAACTTGTGCTTCATTAAGTCCAGAAATTTGCATGATATGCTCTGCATATAAGTTAAATAAGCAAAGTGACAGTATACAGCCTTGACGTACTCCTTTCCCAATTTGGAACCAGTCCATGGTTCCATGTCTAGTTCTAAATGTTGCTTCATGACAGGCATACAGATTTCTCAGGAGGCAGGTAAGGGGTCTGGTATTCCCACCTCTTTAAGAATTTTCCACAGTTACCACGATCATAACCTGGATGCATTTTAAAGATGAATCTGATAGGATTTACTGACAGAAGAGAGGTAAGTTGTGAGATAAGAGATGCTAAGGTAATGCCCAAATTTTGTCCTGAGCAAGAAAAGAATGAGTTGGAATATATTTTATGCATATTAATTTTGAGATACTTATACACCTAAGTGAAGATGTTTTGTAATGTCTGCAAATTCTAAGAGAAATCGAAACATTCTGATTGATCACATCCAAATTGTTTATCTGACATTATACACCTGACTAGTTGCTAGAGTGACTAGTATTACTAGTCACTAGTAATAGTATTACTATTAATAGTAATAGTATTGCTATTTTAGATCTTGACAATGTTGTTATTATTGTCACTAATATTATTTCATATCTTAATTTTGAACCTATAGTACACCTTTTAAATTGTGTTGCCTGTGTTTCTCTTCACAACTGGATGTTTTATCCGGTAACATACTTTTATCACACTTTATACTGTTAGGTATAAAATGAAGCAGACAAAATAGTATTATCAATTTATTAATATTTCAGTTGTCTGAGATACTTCATTTTATTTGCATTGACTTTCTGAATCAGTATCACCCTCCCCATATTCCAGCCCTACTTCTAATCATAAAATCTTCAGCGGAAACTTTGCTGTACTCCCATACATTTTTTCCTTATTACCTTCTGTATGGAGGAATCTTTTTGTTCTCTTCATTTGTCTTTGCTCCCTTGGAAGTTCCATCTGACCAGAATGGTGGTTGATAAACCAGAGTTCTCACATAGAGCATCTTTAAGGGCAAAAGAAAACAGGCTGTATCTCCATGTCTGACTCTCTTCTTGACTGCCTCTTGCTCCTTGACACTCACTGTTATCACAAATGCAAGAATCATCTCATTAAACCTCCCATTAACCTGTAAGAGATTACTTAATGCAATACATGCTGCTAAGTCACTTCAGTCGTGTCTGACTCTGTGCAACCCCATAGACGGCAGCCTACCAGGCTCCTCCATCCCTGGGATTCTCCAGGCAAGAACGCTGGAGTGGGTTGCCATTTCCTTCTCCAATGCATGAAAGTGAAAGTGAAGTCGCTCAGTCGTGTCCGACTCTTAGCGACCCCATGGACAGGCTCCTCTGTCCATGAGATTTTCCAGGCAAGAGTACTGGAGTGGGGTGCCATTGCCTTCTCCAAGTGCAATACACAGGAGAGAGCAATTCAGATTTTTATATTTTATACTACATCACCAATTATTTTTCAAACCTATGTTGCTAAAATGAAAAACACAAACCTTTAAGCAGAATGGAGACACACATTCCAAACTTAGATTTTCAGTCCTGATGTTTTATTGAATTAAGGCTTTTCAGAAGAATTGATGTTTTCGAACTGTGGTTTTGGAGAAGACTCTTGAGAGTCCCTTGGACTGCAAGGAGATCTAACCAGTCCATTCTAAAGGAGATCAGTCCTGGGAGTTCATTGGAAGGACTGATGCTAAAGCTGAAGCGCCAATACTTTGGCCACCTCATGTGAAGAGTTGACTCACTGGAAAAGACTCTGATGCTGGGAGGGATTAAGGGCAGGAGGAGAAGGGGATGACAGAGAATGAGATGGCTGGATGGCATCACCGACTCGATGGAGGTGGGTTTGAGTGAACTCAGGGAGTTGGTGATGGACAGGGAGGCCTGGCCTGCTGTGATTCATGGGGTCGCAAGGAGTCGGACACAACTGAGCGACTGAACTGAACTGAACTGAGAAGGAATGCATGCACCATAAATGACTCTTTATACTCTGAATCAATTAAATAAACCATCATGTCATGAAACCATGGTCTACATTTGAATTTTGTTTGTCTTAAATTCTGGTTTCTAAATGTTTTCCAGAAGTATCTTTTTAATGACAGCTATTGAAATTTGCTTGAATGTTCTAGTTATAATTTAATAGACCAAGGAAATGTAAACTGATAAAGAAGGATATGTAGCTATTTTTCTAATGGTTCAAAAATCCAGTGACTTGAAGAAGCATAAGTATATAAGATATATATTTAGATGGGGTTTTTATTTGGTATGCATTTCACACAGCATAGACTAGAGTTTGGAAAGTGAGACTGCTCTCACATGGATTGTTTTGCAATCGTGGTTTTGGAAGAGGCATTTGCATTGTTAGAAACATTCTCTAATCATACTTAGGGATGTTTTGGATCTCATAGGGAGGCTTATCTAGTCAGAGAAACCCTGTGGCTGCTGTCACTATTGCCCTGTCTCTCCATGTTGGCTAAGGAGACTCTAACATCTATATGTAATAGCAGCGTGAAATGAGAACATGAAAGAAAAATGGCAACACTGGGCCCAGAAAGGTAGGCAAATGTTTATTCCTCTCACTGCCTCATTACTGAGACAGCTAGGTCTCCAAAACGTGGGATTATATTTTATTATTTATATCATAGAATGTTGTTTCTTAACTCTGATAATTCAATCCTATGAACACTTGAGGAAAGCTCTTGCTTTATTTTTTTCAACTACTTCCTAACCCTCCAAACCCCTTCTTCCCAGTCCTGTTGAAGGAGGAAACAGAACAGGCTCTATCTTGAAAGCGGGACTCCATCTTGGGCCAGACTGTGGACTTTGAGCTATATACCCAGCATCTATGGAAACGACATACCAACAGGAAAAGTAGGCCTCCGGAAGGAAGAGTCCCATGGCTCTCCATCACCTAAAAGAATACCCTGATTATCTGTGTAACCTAATAGAATCATATATTCTATTATGCTTATTCGGGTATTACCAGGGTCCAGCCCCGACAGAGTCCAGGGGTATCCTCTGGATAAGCGGTATCAGTGAGAAAAGGAGGAAAACAAAGCGAGTCGAGTCTTGGTTGAGTGCAGAATCAAGACTACTTTATTGTTTTACATCAGTGCTATATACCCTAAAACCACTAACTCCAAAGAGGCGGGAGTGTCAAGATAAAGTCGTACCAGGAACACAGTCATAAACCATCTTCCGAAACAGTCAGTACCATCATGCATATTTCTTTAGCAGTTCAAATGGGTTGTTAAAACAGCAAGGCCACAAGGCATGAAAAATGGCTTTATTTGTGTAGCAGTTAGTTAACTGCACGAGCTATGGCAAGTCTTATCTTGGGAGCCTCAGTCCTGGGCAGGCTTTGTAGCTCTATAGATAGCATAGTGTCTGGTTTTGGGCTTTTCCCCCAGACATCTGCAGAGACCAATTAATATTATATGTTTACTTATTTTGTTATCTACTCTTAACTCTATCTATACTTATAGTGTACTCCCAAGCACACCATAGACAGGGGGCAGGGATACATGGCAGCAAGCACTGGTATGTGACCCTGAGGGCTAAGGGTCTCATGAGCTCCTTCCCGATCTCACCCTAAGGGGCCCTTCTAAACTCGTGAAGCGCTCTGTATTTACTTTTGCTTGTGGAGTGTTTAGGCCTATTGTTAGCAGACTTAGTTTTATGCCAGGGAGCTTTGTGCAGTCGTGAGCATTCCAAATTCTAAATTGACATTTATAAACCCAACAGGGCCAGAAGGGGTAGGATGTTCTTGTGTAAAGATATTTTCCTCATCTTTGGCCTGTTTATAGGGACCCATGCACCCCCAGGGACTGTATTGCTTCCATTCAAGTGTTTCAAGGGGGATTTTTGAGCAGGAGTCAGAAGAATTTTTAGAAAGTATAGAGGACTACCAAGCATCAGAAAAAGAAAAGACGGAGGCCCGGGAGTAGATGATGAGAGCAACCCCAAGAAATCCCCGGAGGTCTGGATGGCCATGCGTGCCAGCTCCTCGAACCAAGACCTTGTCATGAGCGGGGTCTCTCTTGCCAGCTCCCAACAGGGTATGACCACAGGCCTATTGATATTGTCCACTGTTAACTACCTAAGGCTTAAGGCATATGATCATGGGTTAACTTCGATTGTATCTTTCTTTTTCCTTTGTTCAGACTAGTTTCAGGGAACCTTATACACTTAGGGTATATATGGTTTTCACAAAAACTGGTCATGGTCCTTGGCAAAGAGGAGACTGCCTTGGGCCCGCCAGTGCAATAAACTGCACTCCACTATCTGCATTGTCCTTCTGAGTGAGTTTGTTTCCCAGAACACGTGGCTATGACATTTGGTGCATTGGCTAGGAAACTCCTCACTTTGAGGAGACATGTCCCATTTGGGACTACACCGAGACCTTGTGGCTTGAATCTTCAAGGGGGGTGGGGTGGTGCCTTGCCCTTCTGGAAGGATTCTGCTTCTCAACGCCTGGACCTTTCACATTAAAAGGTAGTGGACAGCAGAAAGGGAACTGAGTGCTCAAGTGAGGAGGAACCCACCCAGCAGGGTGGAAGAAGGGGGCTGATCACCCCCCTGGGAGCGACTAGAAGGGGCACGGACCCACAGGAGCCTGGAATAGGCAGGTGGCAGCGATTGCTTGGTACACAGGTCGATGAGCGTGTTAGGGCTTAGGAAGGAAATTTGTGAAGGTCATTTAAGAGGTGCGTCCATGCTGTCTTGGGGAAAATTATTACCAATTAATCGCTAGGGGAGTTTTTAGGAGAAGAAACTTGGTCCTTGTGTGCTCGTATTCTACCCTCTCCCAGGAGGTGACCCATCTGCTGTGAAATTCTTGACCCCCTTGGAATTGTCAGGCTAGAAGGAGGGGGATACATAAGTGAGTATGAATTGGCTTTCCGTAAATGGCCTGGGACATGGAATATTTAACCCATCTGTGTTTTCATCTGCACCAGATCAAGCCCACCAAGGCAGAACAGACTTTAAGGGAGAAACAGTCTTGGACCACGTGGTGTTCTGGTTCTGCCATACTGACCGGCAGGTGAAGACATGCTGATCCCCCTTCTCCCTCTGGGATCTGGCAGGTTTTGGACCAGGATGGCCTCCCCCTCTATACTGGATGATGATGCGCCCACTGCCCAGTGCTCCCCTTAATGCCCGATCCAGGGTCAGGTGAAGTACCTGCAGCAGTCGCTACTTCTCCGCCAGCTCTCCCAGAGGTTGTAGAGCCGCCACCTCAGAGGCTCCCATCATGGTGGCAGAAGCCTCTGGAAAACCCTTCCAGGATCCAGCTCCAGCCAGCCACCCAAACTATACATGCCTCTCCCGGTGAGTACTGACAGGAAGGGGAAAGGAGACACCAGAATCAAACAGAGGCTGTGCTTCACTTAGGAGCCAGAGGAAAGGGTCCCACTACAAATGCCCCTCAGAGAGTTACAGCAGTCTCCGGTTCAGGGGGCAGGCAGCCACTATCATCAGCCCTCCATAGCCTATTATTACCAGATTAGGGTAATGGAGACTATTTTTCAAACCCACTGCCCTACATGGGATGACATAATCCAACTACTAGTCTCCCTCTTCAGCTCTAAGGACAGACACAGGATCCTAACTGAGGCCAGAAAATGGTTAAATGGTTAAGAGAAGTGGAACCTGAGGGTACTGCAAACCTGTAGTGGTGGGCAGAACTAGCCAACCCTGATGAAAGGCCCAACTGGGACTGTAACACAGAGGAAGGGAGGGGCCACCTGGAGAGATATCCAGCAGCTATTTTACAAGGGCTCAAGAGGGGGGCCTGGAAACCTATAAGTGGGGCAAAACCCTCCAAAGTGATTCAAAGGGAAAACGAATCACCCACCCTCTGAGTTCTACGGAAGACCATGCGAGGCCTGTATACTTTATACGCCAATAGATCCAGAGGCTGCTGGGTCTCAGATGGTGATAAATGCAGACTTTGTGTTTCAAGCCTACCCCTAAAATGTCAAATGGGGGGGCACCAAATGACTCATGGATTTTTATACATTCCTGAATGCCCAGTACCTTTGTTGGGAAGAGAATTGCTGTTTAAATTGGGGACACAAGTGAACTTTCCTCTCCATGAAAGACCCACTTTTTGAGTGGACTCAACCACTTATTTACTCTTCCTCTCGGTAACCCCTCAAGATGAATAGAGGTTGCACATTCTCCTGGAAGGGAAACCAGACGGGCTAAACAGTCGAGAGAGAGAGAGTTAACTCAGCAATTCCCTGAGGTCTGGGTGGACGACAACCTTCCCAGGCTTGCAAAACAAGTTCCAGTGGTAATAAAACTCAAACCCGGTATGATTATGTCAGCACACGCCTTGGGCCTGCCAGACCTTGCTAAGCCGTTTACTCTCTTTGTGACTGAAAAGGGCAAGGTGGCTATGGGAGTATTGTCCCAGACAATGGGGACCTGGGACAGACCTGTGGCTTATCTCCCAAAACCACTGGACAATGTTGCCACTAGGTGGCCAGGATGCTGACAGGCAGTTGCTGCAGTTGCCTCACTGGTCCAGGGGGCAACCAAGCTGACTTTGGGACAAAATTTGATCGTTAAAGTCCCTCATGAGGTCAACACTCTCCTGCGAGGGGACCCCCATAAATGGCTATCGACATCCCAGATTACTCAATACCAGGGACTGTTATGTGAGAATCCCCATGTTACTATTGAGCCTTGTCAGGCCCTGAATCTGGCAACTCTCCTTCCTGTGGGAGAAGGTGGGCCCTCACATGATTGCAAGGAAATCCTCGAAGTTTATGCCAGCAGACCTGACTTGAGAGAACAGCCAATCCTGGACCCAGATTGGGTCCTGTACACCAATGGCACTAGTCTGGTGAAACAAGGACAACAACAGTCGGGATATGCAGTAGTCATGGAAGAAACAATCGTTGAGGCTAGCTGTCTGCCATCACACTGGTCTGCTCAACGGGTCCAACTATATGCTCTAATCTGGGCCCTCCAGCTGTCAAAAGATAAGAAGACCAACATTTACACAGACTCCAGGTATGCTTTTGCTACTTTATATGTACATGGGACTTTATATAGAGCGAGGTCTTCTGACAGCTAACCGAAAGGACATTAAAAATAAAGAAATTCTGACCCTATTAGATGCTGTCTGGGAATCAGAAAGGGTTGTAGTCATACACTGCCGAGGACATCAGAAAGAGGATAATCCCCAGGCTCAGGGAAACAGACTGGCAGATAAGAATGTTAAACAAGCAACTGAGGGCTTGGGGGTGACAAGTGAAGCTCCTATTAAAGCTCTCATATTGGCGGAGCTGTCAGAACTAACTCTGGAATCTCCAAAATACACTGAAGCCCAAAACCAACTAGCCAAAGTGGAGGGGGCCATCAAGACTGAAAAGAGATGGTGGGAATTGCCAAGTGGCAAATTATTGGGACCAGAGGATCTGGCCCCCACTCTGGTAAGCCAAACACACCAAGTGTACTACCTAGGCCATGATAAACTGGAAGAACTAATTCGAAAATATTTCTTGCTTCCCCACTTCTCTTCCCTAGGCAGGACAGAATCTCAGAACTGCACTGCCTGCTCACAGGTTAATGGTGCCTCTCGGCACTGACAAAAGCCTCCAGGGATTCAGCTGAAAGGCACGCTGCCCTTTGAACACCTGGAAGTGGACTTCACTGAAATGAAACCTCACTGACACTACCATTACCTGCTTGACATGGTATGTACGTTCTCAGGATGGGTAGAAGCTTTTCCTACCCGGATTGAAAGAGCATTAGAAGTAGCCCACTTGTATAGAGATATACAAACAATGTTTTTCGGAGAATATTAGAAGTTTTGGTTACCCGATATGTCCTTTCCAATTAGAAGCGCTCCCCAACTAAATGACAGAATTATAAAACACTTTGTTCCTAATAATTAAGGGCAATAATACCTCTGCCATCCACAAATACCTCTAACATAAGACTAGATGAGAGGGAGAATTTCATGAACAAGCACAAGACATTCTTATTCCCACACTGCCATTCAACATTTCTGCAGTGGCCACCACAGTCTCTCCATACCCTAGTGATGGACTTCTAAGTGGAAATGCTCAGAACTGGTTTGGGAGAACTCTGATTATGGATATCGCTTCCTTAACCCCTCTTTCCCATGATGGCCTGTGTGTAAATTTTTAAGTTAATTAAATTGGAGGCATATTACTTTACAATATTGTAGTGGGTTTTGCCATACATTGACATGAATCAGCCATGAGTGTACCTATGTCCCCCATCCTGAAGCCCCTCCCACCTCCCTCCGCATCCCATCCCTCAGGGTTGTCCCAGTGCACTGGCTTTGAGTGCCCTATTTCATGCATTGAACGTGGACTGGTTATCTATTTCACATGTCGTGATATACATGTTTCAATGCTTTTCTCTCAAATCATCCCACCCTCACCTTCTCCCACAGAGTCCAAAAGTCTGTTCTTTATATCTGTGTATCCTTTGCTGTCTCGCATATAGGGTCATCATTACCATCTTTCTAAATTCCATATATATACATTAATATATTGTATTGGTGTTTTTCTCTTAATTAATTTATTTATTTTAATTGGAGGCTAACGGCATCATTGACTCGATGCACAAGAGTTTGAGTGAACTCTGGGAGTTGGTGATGGACAGGGAGGCCTGGAATGCTGCGATTCATGGGGTTGCAAAGAGTTGGACACGACTGAGCGACTGAAGTGAACTGAACTGAATAACTTTACAATATTGTAGTGGTTTTTGCCATACATTGACATGAATCAGCCATGGGTGTACAGATGTCCCCCATCCAGAACACCCCTCCCACAAACCTACCCTTCCCATCCCTCAGGGTCATCCCAGTGCACTGGCCCTGAGCGTCCTATCTCATGCATCAAAACTGGACTAGGAATCTGTTTCACATATGGTAATATAGATGTTTCAATGTTATTCTCTCAAATCATTCCACCCTCGTCTTCTCCCACAGAGTCCAAAAATCTGTTCTTTACATTTGGGTCTCTATTGCTGTCTCGCATATAGGGTCATAGTTAACATCTTTCTAAATTCTACATATATATGTGTTAATATACTGTACTGGTGTTTTTCTTTTTGCCTCACTTCAGTCTGTATAATAGACTTCAATTTCATCCACCTTGTGAGAACTGATTCAAATGCATTCTTTTTAATAGCTGAGTAATATTCCATTCTGTATATGTATCACATCTTTCTAACCCATTCATCTGCCAATGGACATCTAGGTTGCTTCCACGTCCTAACTATTGTAAACAGTGCTGCAATGAGCATTGGAGTACATGTGTCTGTTTCAATTCTGGTTTCCTCGGTGTGTATGCCTAGCAGTGGGATTGCTAGGTCATATGGCACTTCTATTTCCAGTTTTTTAAGGGATCTCCACACTGTTCTCCATAGTGGCTGTACTAGCTTGAATTCCCACCAACAGTGTAAGAGGGTTCCCTTTTCTCCATACCCTCTCCAGCATTAAGGTTTGTAGACTTTTTATAGCAGCCATTCTGACCTGAGTGAGATGGTACCTCGTTGTGGTTTTGATTTGTCTTCCTCTGATAATGAGTGACGTGGATCTTTTCCTGTATTTGTTAGCCATCTGTATGTCTTCTTTGGAGAAATGTCTGTTTAGTTCTTTGGCCCATTTTTTGATTGGGTCATTTATTTTTCTGGAATTGAGCTTGCAGGAGCTGCTTGCATAATTTTGAGATCAATTCTTTGTCAGTTGCTTCATTTGCTATTATTTTCTCCCATTCTGAAGGCTGTCTTTTCACTTTGCTTATAGTTTCCTTCATTGTGCAAAAGTTTTGAAGCTTAATTAGGTCTCATTTGTTTATTTTTGCTTTTATTTCCATACTCTGGGAGATGGGTCATATAGGATCCTGCTGTGATTTATGTTGGAGAGTGTTTCGCCTATGTTTTCCTCTAGGAGTTTCATAGTTTCTTGTCTTACATTTAGATCTATAATCCATTTTGAGCTTTTGTGTATGATGTTAGAAAGTGTGCTAGTTTCATTCTTTTACAAGTGGTTGACCAGTTTTCCCAGCACCACTTGTTAAAGAGATTGTCTTTTCTCCATTGTATATTCTTGCCTCCTTTGTCAAAGATAAGGTGTCCATAGGTGTATGGATTTATCTCTGGGCTTTCTATTTTGTTCCATTGATCTATAGTTCTGTCTTTGTGTCAGTACCATACTGTCTTGATGACTGCCGCTTTGTAGTATAATCTGAAGTCAGGCAGGTTGAATTCCAGTTCCATTCTTCTTTCTCAAGATTGCTTTGGCTATTCGAGGTTTTTTGTATTTACATACAAATTGTTAAATTATTTGTTCTAGTTCTGTGAAAATTACTGTTGGTAGCTTGATAGAGATTGCATTGAATCTATAGATTGTTTTGAGTAGTATACACATTTTCATTCTATTGATTCTTTTGATCCATGAATAGGGTATATTTCTCCATCTAGTTGTGTCATCTTTTATTTCATTCACCAGTATTTTATAGTTTTGTATATGTAGGTCTTTTGTTTCTTTAGGTAGATTTATTCCTAAGTAGTTTATTCTTTTCATCACAATGGTGAATGGAATTGTTTCCTTAATTTCTCTTTCTGTTTTCTCATTGATAGTGTATAGTAATGAAAGGGATCTCTGTGTGTTGATTTTATATCTTGCCTCTTTACAATATTCATTGATTAGCTTTAGTAATTTTCTGGTGGTGTCTTCCGGGTTTTCTCTGTAGAGGATCATGTCATCTGCGAACAGGGAGAGTTTTGCTTCTTCTTTTCCAATCTGGATTCCTTTTATTTCCTTTTCTTCTCTGATTGCTGTGGCTAAAACTTCCAAAACTATGTTGAATAGTAGTGGTGAGAGTGGGCACCCTTGTCTTCTTCCTGACTTTAGAAGAAATGCTTTCAATTTTTCACCATTGGGATAATGTTTGCTGTGGGTTTATCATATATGGCTTTTACTATGTTGAGGTATGTTCCTTCTATGCTTTGTGGAGGGTTTCTTTCATAAATGGATGTTGAATTTTGTCAAAGGCTTTCACTGCATCTATTCAGATAATCATATATGGCTTTTATCTTTCGATTTGTTAATGTGGTGTATCACATTGATTTGTGAATATCGAAGAAGCCTTGCAGCCCTGGGATAAAGCTCACTTGGTCGTGATGTATGATCTTTTTAATATGTTTTTGGATTCTGTTTGCTAGAATTTTGTTGGGGATTTTTGTATCTATATTCATAAGTGACACTGGCCTGTAGTTTTCTTTTTTTGTGGCATCTTTGTCTAGTTTTTTAATTAGGGTGGTGGTGGCCTCATAGAATGAGTTTGTGAGTTTACCTTACCCTGCAATTTTCTGGAAGGGTTTCAGTAGGATAAGTGTCAGCTCTTCTCTAAATTTTTGGTACAATTTACCTGTAAAAACATCTGGTCCCAGGATATTGCTTGCTGGAAGATTTTTTATTACAGTTTTGATTTCCATACTCGTGATTGGTCTGTTAAGATTTCTGTCTTTTCCTGGTTCAGTTTTGGAAGGTTATACTTTTCTAAGAATTTGTCCATTTCTTCCAAGTTGTCATTTTTATTGGCATTAGTTGCTGATAGTAGTCTCTTGTGATCCTTTGTATTTCTGTGTTATCTGTTATGATTTCTCCATTTTCATTTCTAATGTTGTTGATTTGATTCTTCTACTTATTTTTTTCTTTACTCTGGCTAATGGTTTGTCTATTTTATTTATCTTCTCAAAGAACCAGCTTTTAACATTGTTGATTTTTGCTATATTCTCCTTTGTTTCTTTTTCATTTATGTCTGCCCTAATTTTTATGATTTCTTAACTCTGGGGTTCTTCAATTTTTTTCTTTTTCTAGTTGCTTTAGGTGTAGAGTTAGGTTATTTATTTGATTTATCTCTTATTGCTTGAGGTAAGCATGTATTGCTCTAAATCTTCCCCTTAGCACTGTTTTTACTGAATCCCATAGGTTTTGGGTTGTTGTGTTTTCATTTTCATTCGTTTTTATGCATATTTTGATTCCTTTTTTTATTTCTCCTGTGATTTGTTGGTTATTCAGAAGCGTGTTTTTTAGCCTCCATAATTTTATATTTTTAATTGTTCTTTTTTTTTTCATGTAGTTGGCATCTAATCTTATCACATTATGATCAGAAAAGATGCCTTGAAATAATTTCAGTTTTTTTTAATTTACCAAGGTTATATTTATGGACCAGGATGTGATCTGTCCTGGAGAAGGTTCTGTGTGCACTTGAGAAAAAGCTGAAATTCATTGTTTTCTGGTGAAATGTCCTATAGATATCAATTAGGTCTAACTGGTCCATTTTATCATATGAAGTTTGCGTTTCCTTGCTAATTTTCTGTTTAGTTGATCTATCCATAGGTGTGAGTTGGGTACTGAAGTGTCCCACTATCATTGCATTACTGTTAATTTCACCTTTCATTTTTGCTAGCATTTGCCTTACATACTGTGGTGCTCCTATGTTGGGTGCATATATATTTATAATTGTTATATCTTCTTCTTGGATTGATTCTTTGATCATTATGTAGTGTCCTTCTTTGTCTCTTTTCACAGCCTTTATTTCAAAGTCTATTTTATCTAATTTGAGTATTGCTACTCCTGCTTTCCTTTGGTCTCCATTTGTGTGAGATATCCTTATATACCCCTTCACTTTCAGTCTGTATGTGTCCCTTGTGTTGAGGTAGGTCTCTTGTAGACAGCATACATAGGGGTCTTCTTTTTGTATCCATTCAGCCAGTCTTTTTCTTTTCATTGGGGCATTCAACTGATTTACATTTACGCTAATTATTGATAAGTATGATCCCATTGCCATTTACTTTGTTGTTTTGGGTTCGAGTTTATAAACATTTTCTGTGTTTCTGTGTTCTAGAGAAGATCCTTTAGCATTTGTCTAATAGCTAGTTTGGTGATGCTGAATTCTTTTCAGCTTTTGCTTTCCTGTAAATCTTTTTATTTCTCCTTCATATTTGAATGAGACCCTTGATGGGTATAGTAATCTTGATTGTAGGTTTTTCTTTTTCATCACTTTATGTATGTCCTGCCTTTTCCTTCTGGTGTGAAGAGTTTCTATTGAAAGATCAGAGTTACCCTTATGGGAATCCCCTTGTATGTTATTTGTTGCTTTTCCCTTGCTGCTTTTAATATTTGCTCTTCATGTTTGATCTTTGTTAATTTGATTAATGTGTTCCTGGAGTGTTTTGCCTTGGGTTTATCCTGTTTGGGACCCTCTGGGTTTCTTGGACTTGAGTAGCTATTTCCTTCCACATTCTAGGGAAATTTTCAACTATTATCTCCTCAAGTATTTTCGCATGCCCTTTCTTTTTGTCTTCTTCTTCTGGGACTCCTATGATTTGAATGTTAGGGCACTTAACATTATCCCTGAGGTCCCTGAGGTTGTCCTCATTTCTTTTAATTCTTTTTTCTTTTTTTCCACTCTGCTTCATTTATTTCCACCATTCTATCTTCCACCTCACTTATCTTATACTCTGCTTATTTTGGTTCCCTCCAGAGTAACGTTGATCTCAGTTATTGCATTATTCATTATTGATTGACTCTTCTTTATTTCTTCTAGGTCCTTGTTACACATTTCTTGCAACTTCTCAATCCTTGTCTCTAGTCTATTTATCTGTAATTCCATTTTGTTTTCAAAATCTTGGATCATCTTTACTATCATTATTCTGAATTCTTTTTCAGGTAGACTCCTTGGTCTCCTCCTCTTTGATTTGGTTTGGTGGGCATTTATCATGTTCCTTTACCTGCTGAATATTTCTCTGCCTTTTTATTGTGTTTAAATTGCTGTGTTTTGGGTGACCTTTCTATAGGCTGGAATTCAAGGTTCCTCTTCACTGTGGAGCGTGCTCCCTGTTGGTGGGGTTGTATTAGTGGTTTGTAAAGGTTTCCTGGTTAGGGGAGCTTGTATCTGTGTTCTAGTGGGTGGATCTGGATCTCTTCTCTCTGAAGTGCAATAAAATGTCCAGTAGTGAGTTTGAGGGGCATCTATGGGTTTGGCATGGCTTTGGGCAGCCTGTCTTTTAATGCTCAGAGCTGTGTTCCTGTTTTGCTAGGAAATTACCATGGTATGTCTTACTCTGGAACTTGTTGGCTCTTGGTTTGGTCTGAGTTTCAGTGTAGGGACAGAGGCATTTGGTTGAGCTCTTGTCTATTAATGTTCCCTGGAATCAGGAGTTCTCTGACGTTCTCAAGTTTTGGAGTTAAACTCCTGCCTCTGGCTTTCAGTCTTATTATTACAGTAGCCTCAACACATCTCCACCCATACAGCACAGATGATAAAACATCTAGCTAATGGTGAAACAATTCTCTACAGCGAGGGACACCAAGAGGGATTCACAGAGATTCAGAGGGATTCACATGGAGAAGAGAAGAGGGAGGAGGAAGATAGAGGAGACCAGGAGGAAAAGAGGGAAATCAAAAGGGGAGAAACCAATCTAGCTGGTAATCAATTCCCTAAGTGTTATTCACAACCTGGATTACCCAGAGAGATTCACAGAGTTAAGTAGAGAAGAGAAGGGGGAGGGATGAGATAGGGATGACCTACGGGGGAAAAGGCAGAGTCAAAAGGGGAGAGAGCAATCAATACAGTAAGCACACCCATAAGTAAAAATGGGTACTAAAGATTGGATTCTTAAAGGTACAAAATTGATCACAAATAAAAAAAAAAACAAAGATTAAAAATCTAGAGTAGAGGTTACACTCTCAAAAATACAATATTAATAATACAAAACAAAATCAATCACAAAAATTATAATATATATATATATATATATGAAATTTGCTTTTAAAATAGGATCTTTATTTTGCAAGGTAATAGTAGGTTATAAAGTTAAAATTAAAGGAGTAATCCCAGGGACGGGGAACCCTGGTGGGCTTCCGTCTATGGGGTCGCACAGAGTCGGACACGACTGAAGTGACGCAGCAGCAGCAGCAGCAAATAACTTAAATATATAAGAAAATATAAAAATGAAAATAATAAAAATATATCTAGGAATTTATCTGGAGCTGTTGTGGGCATTGTGGGTCAGTTCAGTTTCAGATAGTTCCTTATTCCAGCTTATACTTGTTTTCAAGTTCTATAGGCCCCTTCCAATGCTTACTCAATGTTAACTACGGGGTTTTAATCTGTTGCACCTGTCACTTCCAGAGCAGTTTCCTCTTCTTTGTTTATTTTGGATTCTTCTGTTTGCAAATCTCTTCAATGTCTAATTTCCACCCTGACACAAGGGGGCAAAGGTGGTCACTTATTTAGGCTCACTTGTTCAGTTGTGTTGTGGGGAGGGAGGAACACCGCAAACAAATATCACTGGCATGTATGAAGAGTGCTCACTGTGTATGGACCACACTGGGTTTGCCCTAGCTCATGACAGCGTGTGCTTTCCTGGTCTACACTGCTCAGGCTCCAGGTTGTTCTGCAGGGTTTCTGTCTGAAACGGACCCTGCATTTCATGCACTTCTCAGGTCTGAGCTGCTCAGGTTTAGGTTCTCATGTACTCCACAAGTGCAGACTCTGTTGGGTGTGCATTTTTTACCCTTCCCAGGTCTGAGCAGCTCAGTCAACCAGGTGTTTGGTAAGCACACTGTCCCAGGTAGGCCCTGTGTCTTAATCACTTCCTTGGTCCCAGCCACTCGGTTTCCTAGGTGCACTGCAAAAGCACCATCTCAGATGTGCTGTGTGTCTCCTCTGGGGAGCTCATCTTAGGTGTAGACCCTCCTGGCAGTTGTCAATAATTCAGGATTCCAGGAAGATGTGGTCAGCAACTGGGAGCCTGCTCACAGTTTGGTTGAGGATACCAGCCTCTGGGGATGAGATTGCCCCTTGTCTTCTGGCTCTGGCTGTTGCAGGCCTGCCTCTCTGTCTCCGGCGGTGGGGGAGGGGACTGTAAGCAGCCAATTAGCCCTCCTTTCATATTCGCTCAATCCTTTGTTCTGTGAGTGGGCCAGACTGTGTATTAGGTTAGTCCTTGCTGGTGGTGGAAGAGAACATCTGGGCTACTTTTCTGCTGGGAGTTTCAGTTAGGCAACTCTTTTTTTTCTCTCCCAGTTATGTTTCCCTCAGAGATTCCAAAACTCCCCAAAGACCCCCTGGTGAGAGGGCTTCCTGCTGTTTGGTAACTTCTCTTCCTTCACAACTCCCTCCCCAGAATGTCTCTCTTTTTGTCTTTTCTATTTTGTCCTAGCTCCTTTTGGAGAGAATGGGCTGCCTTTCTGGATGTCTGGTGTCTTCTGCCAGCATTCAGAAGTTGTTTTGTGGAAGTTTCTCAGCATTCAAATGATCTTCTGATGAATTTGTTGGGGAGAAAGTGGACTTCCCTGTCCTATTTCTCTGTCATCTTGGGGCTGGCTCCCTCTCCCACCCCCATGCCCCAATTTGTTAAAAGGAAACTCTCCTGAGATGGAAATCTCTGGTAAAACAATCTTAAAATTATCCAGCCATTTCCACAAGGTTGGGATTCTTTTTCCAGAAGAAATGATTTCAAATTACTTTGAGGGCAGAGGTTTTCAAAAGTTAGTAGATATTAGAGAAACGCAGAAGTCTTGTTAATGCATAGATTGCTGGGCAGTACTTCTGTACGTTGTTTTTTTTGTTTTTGTTTTTTTCAGTTGGCAGAACTTAACCAGAGGGATGGGATGGGGAGGGAGGTGAGAGGGTGGTTCAAGATGGGGAACACATGTACACCCGGGGCAGATTCATGTCAATGTATAGCAAAACCAATACAATAATGTAAAGTAATTAGCCTCCAATTAAAATAAATAAATTTTAAAAATTAAAAAAAAATAAACATTAGGGGTTAATTTCCCACTCACATTTCAGTATATGGATTCTTATCCAACTTTTACCTAAAAGCACTTACTCTTTATTATTTCAAATCAGAGTAAAGCCATTAATATACAGGAAAAGAAAACCTTTCAGATTCAAGCTAGATCTTAGCACACTATGTTTTAATGAAAACTGGACTTTTATTTTTGACCAATGGTGATATATTAACTACATTTTGCAGTGGGCCAATTAGGGTAGGCATTGGTAAAATTGGATAGAAAAGAAATTACTGGTCAAATTGGATACAAAATAATTTATTGATCAAATCAGTCCCTCATCAGCACATCTACATATCCAAAATTTTATTATGTTAACATGTAATTAAGGCAATATTACTATGACATATTTTACATCTTGTTATCCTACTTTGGGATTATGGTGTATTTTACTCTGAGAGTATATCTCAGGTTGGATCAGCCACATTTCAAGTGCTCAGTAGGGACAGTGGGTAACAGCTCTGTTTTGGGCAGCACAGGTTTATAGGATATTTTCAGGTACCACTTGTCTTTAGTGTTCTTTTTTTTTTTTTAAGTCAAGGTTTTGTGATTTTATTAAATGTCTGGAATTTAGAAAGTGATGGAGAGTACATTAATAACAGAGATTAAAAGTGAATTAACATAGGATACAAAACTGAAAAAAATTAGAACACCTTACTCTGGTATTAAAACACTCCATAAATTGAAAAGTCACAAAATGAGTGAAATTCCAATATGACTTGTCTGTTTCACTGTTCTTTTGTGAAAGGAAGAAAATAGCAAAAATTCATAGACTAGGTGGCAAATATGAACATTTCACTAAAGATATAGAGATAGTAAATACACATCTGAAAAAATGATCATGAATCCTTAGGGAAATGCAAATAAAACAACAGTGAGATAGCATGACAAACTTATCAAAAGGGTTAAAATTTACAATAATGTATCAGAAGAAAAATAATAATTAAAAAATAAAGATAAGCATATTCTTAATAAAAACACTAATATCCTGGAAGTTTATCCTCTACCCACTTATGTAGAAAGATATATATACATACAATATATTAAAGTGACAGCTTCCTTAAAAAAAAAAATTGAAAAAAAAAAGTATTCACTAGGATGCAAGAAGAAATGGACATCTCAAACACTGCTGGAAAGAATGAAAAAAACAAAATTTCGCAGACAGTCCAGTGGCTAGGACCCCTGGTGTTCACTGCTCAGGGCCCAGGTTCAATCCCTGGTCGGGAAATTAAGATCCCACAAGCCATGTAGTGTGGCCAAAAAAAGAAGAAAAAATAAAAGGTATAATTAGTTCAGATCATAATTTGCTAACTTGTTTAAGTTGACACTCACCTATCTTATGATTCACACCTTGCACTCTGAGTTATTGAAGAAAAGATAAATGAAACATATCCACATAAAGAATTATACACAAATTTTTTACCAGTTTTTTGTTTCTATAGTCAAAAATTAAGAAAACTGAATATGTCTATAAGATCTATAAGCAAATGAATGGACAATAGTTGTATATTCAAAAACAAGAATATTTCTTAGAAAAAAAAAAGTATGAGCTGCTTATACATTATTGATGACTCTTCAAGAATTTATGCAACATAAATAAAAGCAGGAGAAAGAGTGAATACTTTGATTCCCATCATATGAAATCTAGAAACGCAAAGTGATCTATTATAATGGAAAATAAATCAATGGTTACATGGAGGGCTGTGGAGGGCAAGGAGAGAGAGTATAAAATGTCATGAAATAAATATACAATAACATAGTCATTACCATGACTATGATGATGGTTTTACTTCCATATATATTTCAGAACTCATCAGATCGCTTTTGAAATGATTCATGATTTAAAAAAAAAAACTCTATGTCCAACTTTCTGGAAAGTAGATTTGGCAATCCTACATTCATTGCACTTTCTCAGGACCTTTGTGGATCAGTTTTACCTCAAAGATAGCAAATAGAGTGAGCAATGAAGGACCTTCCACCTGAGTCAACAGGAATGTGGCCTGGGTCACAGATACATTTGTGGACTAGATTCTCTTTTCTTCTATCTTTATTCTTTTTTACCTGCCTCATTCTTAGTAGGACCTTGGGGGGAAATTCCCCTCAGCACTGCTGACATCCCCTGTGAACAAGATAAAATATTTATGCTGTTCCCAGAAGCAGTTATGTTGTCATACCTGACCCCCTCCACAGGGTGATCTAAGACTCCTGAAACTCATCATAGCATCCAGGCCTGAATTGAGGACAAGAAAGCTGTGCAGTCTGTCACAGGAGGCCATAGGAAGAAGTGAAAATTTGGCAAAAACCTAGTAAGCTGATTTCTTCCTCTGTATTAACTCCTCTGAGGCACAGAAAGTTTGATACCCACATGAAATTTTCACACCTCTTCATGCTTGTAGAGCCCAATTCTGTTTATAAAATGCACTACATAGTAAATGTGGTCCACTGGAGAAGGGAATGGCAAACCACTTCAGTATACATGCCTTGGGGACCCCATGAACAGTATGACAAGGCAAAATGATAGGATACTGAATGAGGAACTCCCCAGGTCGGTAGGTGCACAGTATGCTACTGGAGATAAGTGGAGAAATAACTCCAGAAAGAATGAAGGAAGGGAGCCAAAGCAAAACCAATACCCAGTTGTGGATGTGACTGGTGACAGAAGCAAGGTCCAGTGCTGTAAAGAGCAATATTGCATAGGAACCTGGAATGTTAGGTTCATGAATCAAGGCAAATTGGAAATGGTCAACAGGAGATGGCAAGAGTGAACGTAGACACTCTAGGAATCAGGAACTAAAATGGACTGGAATGGGTGAATTTAACTCAGATGACCATTATATCTACTACTGTGGGCAGGGATCCCTTAGAAGAAATGGAGTAGCCATCATGGTCAACAAAGAGTCTGAAATGCAGTACTTGGATGCAGTCTCAAAAACGACAGAATGATCTCTTTTTGTTTCCAAGGCAAACCATTCAATATTACAGTAATCCAAACTTATACCCTAACCAGTAACGCTGAGGAAGACGAAGTTGAATGGTTCTATGAAGATCTACAAGACGCTTTAGAACTAAAATGCAAAAAAGATGTCCTTTTCATTACAGAGGCCTGGAATGCAAAAGTAAGAACTCAAGAAACACATGGAGTAACAGGAAAATTTGGCCTTGCAGCATGGAATGAAGCAGGGCAAAGGCTAATAGAGCTTTGCAAAGAGAATGCACTGGTCATAGCAAACACCCTCTTTCAACAACACAAGAGAAGACTACACATGGGCATCACCAGATGGTCAACACCGAAATCAGATTGATTATATTCTTTGCAGCCAAAGATGGAGAAGCTCTATACAGTTAGCAAAAAAAAGACCAGAAGCTGACTGTGGCTCAGATCATGAAATCCTTTTTCCAAATGCATAATGAAATTGAAGAAAGTAAGGAAAACCACTAACCACTCAGATATGACCTAATCAAATCCCTTAGGATTACACAGTGGAAGTAAGAAATAGATTTAAGGGACTAGATCTGATAGATAGAGTGCCTGATGAACTCTGGACAGAGGTTCGTGACATTGTACAGGAGACAGGGACCAAGACCAACCCCATGGAAAAGAAATGCAAAAAGGCAAAATGGCTGTCTGAGGAGGCCTTACAAATATCTGTGAAAAGAAGAGAAGCGAAAAGCAAAGGAGAAAAGGAAAGATATAAGCATCTGAATGCAGAGTTCCAAAGAATAGCAAGGAGAGATAAGAAAGCCTTCCTCAGTGATCAATGAAAAAAATAGAGGAAAACAACAGAATAGGAAAAATAAGAGATCTTTTCAAGAAAATTAGAGATACCAAGGGAATATTTCATGCAAAGATGGGCTCGATAAAGGACAGAAATGGTATGGACCTAACAGAAGCAGAAGATATGAAGAAGAGGTGGCAAGAATACACAGAAGAACTGTACAAAAAAGATCTTCACGACCGAGATAATCATGATAACGTGATCCCTGACCTAGAGCCAGACATCTTGGAATGTGAAGTCAAGTGGGCCTTAGAAAGCATCACTACGAACAAAGCTAGTGGAGGTGATGGAATTCCAGTTGAGCTATTTAAAATCCTGAAAGGTGATGCTGTGAAAGTGCTAAACTAAATATGCCAGCAAATTTGGGAAACTCAGCAGTGGCCAAAGGACTGGAAAAAGTCAGTCAGTCTTCATTCTAATCCCAAAGAAAGGCAATGCCAAAGAATGCTCAAACTACCACACAATTGCACTCATCTCACACGCAAGTAAAGTCATGCTCAAAATTCTCCAAGACAGGCTTCAGCAATATGTGAACCGTGAACTCCCAGATGTTCAATCTGGTTTTAGAAAAGACTGAGGAATCGGAGATCAAATTGCCAATATCCGCTCTATCAAGGAGAAAGCAAGAGAGTTCCAGAAAAACATCTATTTCTGCTTCATTGTCTATGCCAAAGGCTTTGACTGTGCGGATCACAATAAACTGTGGAACATTCTGAAAAAATGGGAATATGAGACCACTTGACCTGCCTATTCAGAAACCTGTATGCAGGTCAGGAAGCACAGTTAGAAATGGACATGGAACAGACTGGTTCCAAATAGGAAAAGGAGTATGTCAAGGTTGTATATTGTCACCTTGCTTATTTAACTTATATGCAGAGTACATCATGAGGAACGCTGGGCTGGAAGAAGCACAAGCCGGAATCAAGATTGCCAGGAGAAATATCAATAACCTCAGATATGCAGATGACACCACCCTTATGGCAGAAAGTGAAGAGGAACTCAAAAGCCTCTTGATGAAAGTGAAAGAAGAGAGTGAAAAAGTTGACTTGAAGCTCAACATTCAGAAAACGACGATCATGTCACCTGGTCCCTTCACTTCATGGGAAATAGATGGGGAAACAGTGGAAACAGTGTCAGACTTTATTTTTTGGGGGTCCAAAATCACTGCAGATGCTGATTGCAGCCATGAAATTAAAAGACGCTTACTCCTTGGAAGGAAAGTTATGACCAACCTAGATAGCATATTAAAAAGCAGAGACATTACTTTGCAACCAAGGTCTATCTAGTCAAGTCTATGGTTTTTCCCGTGTTCAGGTATGGATGTGAGAGTTGAACTGTGAAGAAAGCTGATCGCCGAAGAATTGATGCTTTTGAACTGTGGTGCTGGAGAAGACTCTGGAGAGTCCCTTGGACTGCAAGGAGATCCAACCAGTCCATTCTAAAGGAGATCAATCCTGGGTGTTCATTGGAAGGACTGATGCTAAAGCTGAAACTCCAATACTTTGGCCACCTTATGTGATGAGTTGACTCACTGGAAAACTCTGATCCTGGGAAGCATTGGGGGCAGGCAGAGAAGGGGACGACAGAGAATGAGATGGCTGGATGGCATCACCAACTCAATGGACATGAGTTTGAGTGAACTCTGAGAGTTGGTGATGGACAGGGAGGCCTGTTGTGCTGTGATTCATGGGGTCACAAAGCATTGGACACGACTGAGCGACTGAACTGAACTGAACTGAGACATTATTGAATGTGACCAAGGATTCCATTATACTTCTCTCTCTCTCTCTTTAATAATTTATTTATTTATTTTATTTATTTGGCTGTGTTTTGTCTCAGTTGCATCATGTGGGATCTTTGTTGCAATGTCTAGTTGTGGTGTGGGGGCTCCAGAATATACAGGCTTCAGTATTTGCAGCACATTGCTCCCTGACATATAAGATATTAGCTCCTCAACCAGGGATTGAAAGCTTGTCCCTTGCATTACAAGGCAGATTCTTAACCACTGGACCACAGGGGAAATCCATCTCTTTACTTCTCAAAATATTCAAAGCACAATATTGACTCTGTGTTATGAGTTGCTCAGTCATGTCCGACTCTTTACAACCCCATGGACTGTAGCCCACCAGGATTCTCTGTCCATGGGGTTTTCCAGGCAATAATATGGGAGTGAGTAACCATTCTCTTCTCCAAGGATCTTCCCGACCCAGGGATTGAACCAAGGTCTCCTGCACTACAGGCAGACTCTTTACTGTCTGAGCCACCAGGGAAGCCCATAGATGAGAATGAAGCATTATATAGAATGTGTACTTTCCTTATCATCTTTAGGCCCTGAGCTTTTTAGAGCACCATAATGGCTTACTTGCTGCTGCTGCTGCGTCGCATCAGTCATGTCCGACTCTTAGCGACCCCATGGACTGTAGCCTACCAGGCTCCTCCATCCATGGGATTCTCCAGGCAAGAGTACTGGAGTGGGTAGCCATTGCCTTCTCCGAATGGCTTACTTAAATGAGTTCAAATGCAATTAAATTAAACATCACACATTTTACAATATCAGGGGTGAATTTTAACAGTCTCTGACTCTATATTTTATGTTTGAGTTCTGGAAACTTTCAGACACCAACCTTCCTTTATATTTTTTGCTCTACATCCAGGGAAGCCAGTAAGAAATTACATGTGCTCCTTCTCTGGACACTAGGAAAGCTGAAACTCTGATAAAGCAGTCCCTGATGGTATGAGAATGGAGAAGACAATGGCAGCCCACTCCAGTACTCTTGCCTAGAAAATCCCATGGATGGAGAAGCCTGGTAGGCTGCAGTCCATGGGGTCGCTAAGAGTCAGACAAAACTGAGCGACTTCACTTTCAATTTTTTCTCTCATGCATTGGAGAAGGAAATGGCAACCCACTCCAGTGTTCTTGCCTGGAGAGTCCCAGGGACGGGGGAGCCTGGTGGGCTTCCGTCTATGGGGTCGCACAGAGTTGGACACGACTGAAGCGACTTAGCAGCAGCAGCAGCAGCGTGGTATGAGGAGGCTTCACACCAGCCTCACCCCTTCACTGTGCCCAAAACTAGCCACTCTTCTCCCTTCACTCAAAGCATTTTCTACCAGCTGGGAAGCCTTCCCTGATCTAACTGAAAAGTCTCAACATATGAGTAATCTCTTCTATCTCATGGTGTAATTGTTATCAATTTTGGGCTGGGGATTATTAATCCTCCCTTCTATGGGGAAACTGTAAGACAATTTCTTATTTAGAATAAAATTAGAATTTATTATTTGGAATAGAATTAGAATTTTGGATTACAATTAAAATATTAGCTCTTTAAGATTAGAGATTTGGGACACTTTGTGCAATCCTGTATCTTTGGGATATAGAGCCGTGGTGAGAATAATAGACATTCAAAAACATTTGTTGAATGAATGAATTAATCCTTATCATAGCCTTCTGACACCTACTCTAGTTATTCTTCCTCCCAAATCAGAAAACCACCATTGATTGAGTGATAAAGTGTTAGCTAAAATTAGGCAAGAGATTTAGGAACTAAGCTAGAGATAATTTTTTTTTCATTAATTTGAAGGAAATAAATTACTTTCTTTCTACCCATTTATATCAGTAGTTAGTTGTAAGGGGAAATTTTTGTACTTGTCAAAAAAGAAGTAGGAGAAGAATCAGTGCTGATTTCTTTTAATAGTTTTTTCAGAGTTTTTGTAATGTCTCCAAGTATTCACATTTATTTCTTAATAAAGCATGCAAAAAATCCTACAAAAATTCTACTTGATCTCACAAGCCATATGCCAGTGATCTTAGCTTGATTGAATTAAAATATTGAATTAAAATATGACTGATTTAGTCTCATTATATTTTTGCAATATGAAGAGTGATATAAGATGCAAATTATTAGTGGAAGAGTATTCTAAGATAATCATTTCCTGACATTTAACATTTTATAAGCAGATGTGTTCACTACCTATGCAAAATCAGCTTACATATTCCAACTACAAAATAAATTTGAAGCATAAAAGAGGTATCAGTAAGAATCCATGGTGTGACTCTACAAAATAAAAGGGTTTCAGTGGCAGAAAAGGGGGGGAGGCCTAAATCATTTATTTATTGAGAGATTAAGTAGAAGGCTCTTAGATAAGGTGATGCAGTGAGAGATACACAGGATTTGTGCTCCATGGATTCTTAGATTAGTATCCCTTGTAACTCATTACCTGATCTTGAATTGACTCTGAGTTTATTAGGCTCTATTTGACCAGGGTTTTAGTCTTACTGCTACTTATACTATATTTCCCCTTTCCCAACATATATGCCTTAAATCTCTTTCCCATTATAAGCCAGGAAAGAAAACGAACTGCAAAACCAGACTATCCAACTAGAGTAATTGATGTGAAAGATAGAAAATTAAGTTAGGAAAATGTGGATGTACATAAGTTATCTACTGAGGTACCAAAAGAAAAAAAAAAAACAAAACACTCTAAAGCTTATTAACTCTAAGTAACATTCATTTATTTACTTACGATTCTGGAAATTTAGGGTTGGGCTTAGCAAGGCAGTTTTCTTTTATTTTCTCAGCTAGACTTTTACTCAGAGAAGGTAATGGCACCCCACTCCAGTACTCTTGCCTGGAAAATCCCATGGACAGAGGAGCCTGTTAGGCTGCAGTCCATGGGGTCGCTAACAGTCGGGCACGACTGAGCAACTTCACTTTCATTTTTCACTTTCATGCATTGGAGAAGGAAATGGCAACCCACTCCAGTGTTCTTGCCTGGAGAATCCCAGGGACAGAGGAGCCTGGTGGGCTGCCATCTATGGGGTCGCACAGAGTCAGACACAACTGAAGCAACTTAGCAGCGGTAGCAGCAGCAGACTTTTACTCAACTGAGGCAAGCTTTTGTTTCTGACTGTTGGACCTCAGTTCTTGTGATCTCTTAACTTTCAGTAGGTTTGATTGGTTTCTTTAAATAGTTGTCTATTGGCAGTGTTTTAAGAGATTAAGACAAGTTCACAAGCCCTAATATAGCTTCCATTTTTTGTCATATTTTCTCATTTGCCATTTGTTCATAGATTGTCCGAATGGTAAGTGTAGTGCCAATGGAGGAATGGCAAGAATACTGGAGTGGGTTTCAATTTCCTTCTTCAAGTGTTGTGTGTGTGTTAGTTAGTCACTCAGTCGTGTCCGACTCTCTGTGACCCCATGGACTGCATCTCGTCAGGCTCCTCTGTCCATGGAATTCTCCAGGCAAGAATATTGGAGTGGGTTGCCATTTCCTTCTCCAATGTGAATTTTAGTAGTAGTACTTTAGTCACTAAGTCGTGTCTGACTCTTGTGACCCCACACACTGTAGCCCACCAAGTTCCTGTCCATGGAATTCTCCAAACAAGAATACTGGAGTGGGTTGCCATTTCCTTCTCCATCAAGTAAGTGTTGGATAAGATTAAATTTCTTCCAAAATCAGAGAAAAATTCACATATACATTTTCAACCAGTAAGATTTTATGAAGGAAGGTTTTTTAATTTTAATTAAAGGATAAAACTCTCAATTATATCCAATATTTGATATAGTTCTTATATCACACAGACTTAAATTGTGGCAAAAATAAGTGATGATGTTGTTTTGGATATGCTAGTTCTATATCTCTAAAAGATAGATTATTAATTACATGGAGTTGAGCACTATTGCCCCTGTGAACATGCACATACACACATACTCTACACAGAATATTTATATCTGGCATTCCATTCACTGTTTCACAAGAGTCTCACCATTCCTTTTTGTTCTTAGTGGATTTACCTTCCATTTAAGCAATTACTAGATATGTGAACTAAAAATATTTCACCAATGCTTCAACTAAACATCATAGAGAAAGTTCCAACAGGTTCTAGGATACAGAAAAGCTGAGGAAAAAGTAATACAGCTGAGTTGAAATCAAAAGTGCATTCAGCTGCCAAATGATGTATATCAATTGTGAATCTTCTGCTGATTCTTCCCCCAAGCACGCCTATACATTTTCAATTATTTGTACAAGTATATATTTCATTTTGTTAAAGAATATGCCTACAATGCAGAATATGTAGGAGACATGGGTTCAATCCCAGGAGTTTGAACCTCTGGAGGAGGAAATAGCAATCCACTCCAGTATTCTTGCCTGAAAAATCCCATGGACAGAGGACCCTAGTGGACTATAGTCCAAAGGGTCACAAACAGTTAGATATGACTGCATGCACTCAAATTGCATTTTGCTTTTCAAAATTTCTGATTATATTATTTTATCATCTCCAGAGCTTTTAAATAGATTTTAAAATTAATCCGATTTTTGTAGAATCTGTTGAATCATAGAGATATCTGAGTTATACATAATTTTTAAAAACAGGAACTTGTTTTAAATTAAAATTTATCTTTCCTATATGTTGTACTTCTAATTATGATTATAACTATAAAATATTAAAATGTTTGTTATCTCAGACTTTTGAAAAATATGGAAATTTTTCTAAATATCCAATTGACAATTTTTAGTAAATTTTTAAACATATTTATCAATGATATTTAGGAATAGCACATTTTATGTGACAACCAATGAAATTAAAGTCAATTGAAAAGGTACCAGTGTTGCTAAACACTGTGGAATTACCCTTAAACCGTGTATTGAATTCCAATGTGGTGAAACATAGTTGAAATTCACTTAAATCTTATTGATTTATAAACTTTCTCTGTAAGGACATTTCCCAACCTTCAGACATTAGTTCTTGCTGTTATTCAGGTGCTAAGTCATGTCCTGTGTGTACATGTGTGTGTTTAATTGCTGAGTCATGTCCAAGTCTTTTGTGATCCCTTGGACTGTAATATACTAGGCTCCTCTGTCCATGGGATTTCCCAGACAAGAATCCTGGAGTGGGTTGCCATTTCTTTCTCCAGGGCATCTTCCTGACACAGGGATGGAACTCAGATCTCCTTCATGGACAGGTGGATACTTTGCCATCCAGGAAATGGAGACACTAGTTACCTAATTGATTTATTGATTTATTTACTTCTCCTTCCCTATCTCATATGCTTCTAAAGAGACTTTGACAAGGCAAAAAAATATATAAATAAAATGTGACAAGTGTTTTGTTGATATGCTACGAATGTGATGAACATTTTGTTGATAGTTTCCTTTGCCATGCAGAATCTTTTAAAATTGATAGTCTCAGTTATTTATTTTGCTTTTGTTGCCTGTAGTTTTGCTATCAAACCCAAAAACATTCTTTAAAAGGTCAGTGTCAAGGACCTTTGTACTTATGTTTTCTTCCTAGAATTTTTATTATTTCATATCTTAGGTTTAATTTTTTATTTTATTTATTTTCTGTTTTTTATTTTTTCGTTTTTTTTTTTTAATTTTTGTTGGAGGCTAATTCTTTTACAATATTATATTGGTTGGTTTTGCCATACATTGACATGAATCCGTCCTGGGTGTACATGAGTTCCCCTTCCCGAACCCCCCTCCCACCTCCCTCCTTCCCTTATCCTCCCTCTGGGTCATCCCCGCATACCAGCCCTGAGCATCCTGTAACATGCATTGACCCTGCACTGGCGATTCATTTCACATATGATAATATACATGTTTCAATGCCATTCTCCCAAACCATCCCACCCTCACCCTGTCCCACAGAGTCCCAAAGACTGTTCTATATATCTGTGTCTCTTTTGCTGTCTCGTATACAGGGTTATCATTTGCATCTTTCTAAATTCCATATATATGCGTTAGTATATTATATTGGTATTTTTCTTTCTGGCTTATTTCACTCTGTATAATGTTTAGTTTTTTATCCATTTTGAGTTTATTTTTTCTATGTGTAAAATAAGGGTTCAATTTCATTCATTTGCATGTGGATATCCACTTTTCCCAGTACCACTTAATGAAGGGATTATGTTTTCTTCTCAAAGAATATCTTCTTATATCACAAGACATCTCTCTTTACTTTGTGCTATTATGCTTAAAATCCTAGGATCTAGGAGATCATAAAACAAAGAATATTTTTAACTTAATTGTTGAAATAATAAAAGGTTCCAGTCATGTCTCAAGTACTCAATTAATTACAGCATATTCTTTTTCTCCTGATTGAGATAAACAGCACTAAACAGCTGATATTGGAACTTAAAGTATATTAGAATATTGAACATTTCATATCTAGATTCTTAGTGGGGCATAAGGATAACTAGGATTTTGGGTATTGAGTATATTAAATTTCAAGGTGTGGATAAAATTTGGGAAATAATGCATGCACAAATGTACATACACATATCCACATCCACTTACACATATGCTAATATATATTTCTGTTACCACCAGGGTTCTTGACCTCCCCCAATTAATAGGAATTGACTAGAGGCCAGTCAAGTAATTCAGGCAAAGCATTATTGGAACTCCTGATGCATGGAGGGGAGTTGGGGGGACGATGAGAACATAAAATAGGTTCCCTGGCTTTGCTTGCTCCCTGAGGGGGTGCAAGCTTGTTCTTTATAGGGAGTGAGGGTAGGGACTTGTCCAGGGGTCAGGCCAGAGGCATGGCTTAGGTGTTTTGCCAAGCACTTAGGTGGATTGTATGCATGAAGCATGCTCAGTACCCTGTTTTGGCTCCCAAACCCCTGGTTTTGCTCCAGGCTCTTCAAAAGAGGCAGCTGGGTTTTTTGTCTCTTTGTAGCTTAAGATCGGAGAAGGAAATGGCAACCCTCCAGTATTCTTGCCTGGAAAATCCCATGGACGGAGGAGCCTGGTAGGCTAAGGCTACAGTCCATGGGGTCGCTAGGAGTCGTACACAACTGAGCGACTTCACTTTCAATTTTCACTTTCATGCATTGGAGAAGGAAATGCCAACCCACTCCAGTATTCTTGCCTAGAGAATCCCAGAGACAGAGGAACCTGGAGCTGCCGTCTATGGGGTCGCACAGAGTCCAACACGACTGCAGCGACTTAGCAGCAGCAACAGTATTTTAGGGTTCAGATTTTGCCCCAGCTGCTTATGCACCCAGGTATTTTTAGTCCCATAGAGTTTCTTTGTATTTTGTTGCTGAAGGATGGGTGTGTCCAGGTGCAAGTATTGAAGCACTACAGCAAAGGGTCCCAGGTCTCAGGCCTGTCTCATATGTATTTTTTTCTCAATATAAAATTTTACAGGGAATTAACTGTTCAAAAATGTGTCTAGGGTTAATTGTGCCCAGAAAAAAGTATAAGTTCTTTTTTTTTATTCTTGTGTCACAGTCTTTACTGTATAGCATAAGGAAACTCAGATGGATATTACCCTGGCATCTTGGATGGAAGAGGAGTTTGGGAGAGAATGGATACACGTTTACATATGACTGAGTCCCTTCCCTGTTCACTTGAAATTATCAGAACATTAATTGACTATACCTCGACACAAAATAAAAACTAACTTTAAATCCTCAAGATCTCAATTCCACAGTTCAGTTCAGTACAGTTCAGTAGCTCAGTCGTGTCTGACTCTTTGCGACCCCATAAATCACAGCACGCCAAGCCTCCCTGTCCATCACCAACTCACGGAGTTCACTTAAACCCACCTCCATCGAGTCGGTGATGCCATCCAGCCATCTCATTCTCTGGCGTCCCCTTCTCCTCCCGCCCCCAACCTTCCCCAGCATCAGTCTTTTCCAGTGAGTCAACTCGTCGCATGAGGTGGCCAAAGTATTGGAGCTTCAGCTTTAGCATCAGTCCTTCCAATGAACACCAAGGACTGATCTTCTTTAGAAAGGACTGGTTGGATCTCCTTGCAGTCCAAGGGACTCTCAAGAGTCTTCTCCAACACCACAGTTCAAAAGCATCAATTCTTTGGCGATCAGCTTTCTTCGCAGTTCAATTCTCACATCCATACATGACCATGGGAAAAACCATAGCCTTGACTAGACGGATCTTTGATGGCAAAGTAATGTCTCTGCTTTTTAATATACTATCTAGGTTGGTCATAACTTTCCTTCCAAGGAGTAAGAGTCTTTTAATTTCATGGCTGCAATCAGCATCCACAGTGATCTTGGAGCCCAAGAAAAATAAAGTCTGACACTGTTTCCACTGTTTCCCCATCTATTTCCCATGAAGTGATGGGACCAGATGCCATGATCTTAGTTTTCTGAATGTTGAGCTTCAAGCCAACTTTTTCACTCTCCTCTTTTACTTTCATCAAGAGTCTTTTTAGTTCCTCTTCACTTTCTGCCATAAGGGTGGTGTCATCTCAATTCCTAGGTGGGTATTATTATGTAAATTATATTTATACTCAGAGGTCATGTGATATGCAAAACACTAATGGCAGAAATTAATTTCTCCTAAAAGTATTTTTAAAAATCACATTCTAATCAATGTGAATGTGTTTTTTCTATAGTTGCCATAATCAATTTTAAATATTTATTTTTTTAATCTTTACCAAGTTGATAGAAGAGAGACAGTTTTACATTATTATTTTTATTTATATTTCTGTGAATGCCTGGAAGATAAGCATTTTTATATACATATTGAGGATTTCTGTATCCCTTTTTGAATTTTTTTTTAATTATGAAAGGATGATAACACATTTATAGGAGAGTTGGAAAATACAGAACAGTGTTACATATAATGCTACTACATATTACAATTATTTTTTAAGTAGATAAATTAAGATTTTTCGTTGGAGTTTCAATATCAAAGTCTCAAAATTTAATAGAATGAATAGACAGAAAAGTAGACAGATGCAGTAGACCTGAAAAGCCCTACGAACCAATTCAACATAGTTAAGGGCCTGGCGTGCTGTGATTCATGGGGTCACAGTCAGACATGACTGAGCGACTTAACTGAACTGAACTGAAGATTTATACAATTTTCACACAACAGAAGGTACAAATTCTATTCAAGTTGCACATACTATAAACCAGGAGACACTGGAACATATCCAGGGACAAAAAATGCAAAAATTTCTTGGTCTAAAGGTATTGAAATCATAGAGTCTGTTCTCTTATCACTGTGGAATTATGCTAGAAATCAATATCAAAATATATCTGCAAATAACCCACATACTTTCAAGTTCAATGTGACATTTAAAAGACACATTTTTGACTTGGCCAAAGAAAGCCTCAAGAAGGTTAAAAGATTGAAAAAACACAGAGGGTGATGGCAGAGAGGAAAACATTTGAATGAGAAATTAATATCAAAATGAGAAATTATTATCAAGTATCTGTATCCCTTTTATAAATTATCTATCTGTATTTACGTTCAATTTGATGCTGCAGACGTTCATTTTTTTCTTATTTATTTGAAAAGGCATTTATATAGTGTATTTATTAATCAATTTTTGTTATATTCATTTTAGGACATACTTGACAAACTGAAATTTTTAATATTTATAAAATATCTATCCTTCATATTATTATCTTGATTATATTTGAGACATCCTTAACAAATCCTCATCTACTAAAGCATTATCATCATAATCAGCTATATTTTCTTGCATTAATTTTTCTTAATTCATTTCTGGCATATACACACACAGTTTACAAGTACTTTCTGAAAATAATTTTTTTAATAATTCAAGATGGTTTTTAAAAATAAACATTTGAAGTAAATTTTAGTGTATTTAAATTTATATTGCCTCTAAAATTTTAAATGTCAAAATTTGAAAGCAATCTCTAATGTAATTCCAAAATGTTAGATATATCTAAATACAAAACAAAAGAACAATATATTATTCATGTTGTTTGTAAATTAAATGTATTTGATGTGTAAATTTCAACAAGTAATAGTACTTTAAGTCTGTTATATGTCAAAATATAAAATACAAAAGGAAAAAACATACAAACAACCATGCGAAGCAAAATAGCTATCTAGTTTGTACAATATCAAATATTTACATATAGTTTATCAATATGCTCACATTTTCTGCATGATACATTTTTAAAGGCAAAACAAAAGCAATAAAGCCTCTGATATAATCTATTTGCCCTTTTTTTGCCTTATTTCATTTCATTCATTAATCATACATTTATTAGTATATTAATCATTTGCTTATTTGTAAACTACTGGGGTAAATTTGAATCTACAAAGAACATACAAGTCTAGCTATCAACCAGTTCACAATATATCATTATGCTTTGAGTTAAGCTCTTTATCATGCATTTATCCCTCTTTGTGATTTTTTTTTTTTTGATTCCAAGATACCAAGTTGTGTTATGCTCCCTCCTTCCACTCAGAGGAACTTTGCTATGCAAAACTAAAATCAGACTCTGATTGAAGACAGTCAATCTTGATTTTTCAAATTAATATTGAGCTATTTTACTGGATTATGGTGCAGGGAGGGAAGGGACGCTCATTTCTTTGAAGCTGGCAATGAAGAAGTTTTCCAGTGTCTAGAAAGGAAATAGAGGGTGCATGGAGAGAGCTTGAATTCTGAGTCTGACTGCTTCCAGCCCTGTCAAAGTGTACTGTGCCACATATAGAACAGAGGCAACAGAATCCCCCACTGTAAAGTGACTTACAGCTTTGGTCAAAGGATATTACAGGAAACTCAGTGTGCTCAAATGATTAGATACCATGTTGCTATAAAAGGTCTTTACGGCCATTGCATGATTTTTCCAGGTGTGGGGTTCAGTTCAGTTCAGCTTAGTCACTCAGTTGTGTCCGACTCTTTGCGACCCCATGAATCACAGCATGCTAGGCACCCCTGTCCATCACCAACTCCCGGAGTTCACTCAAACTCACCTCCATTGAGTCAGTGATGCCATCCAGCCATCTCATTCTCTGTCGTCCTGCCCCCAATCCCTCCCAGCATCAGAGTCTTTTCCAGTGTGTCAACTCTTCACATTAGGTGACCAAAGTATTGGAGTTTCAGCTTTAGCATCAGTCCTTCCAATGAACATCCAGGACTGATCGCCTTTAGAATGGACTGGTTGGATCTCCTTGTAGTCCAAGGGACTCTCAAGAGTCTTCTCCAACACCACAGTTCAAAAGCATCAATTCTTCGGAGATCAGCTTTCTTCACAGTCCAACTCTCACATCCATACATGACCACGGGAAAAAAAAAAAAAGCTTTGACTAGACGGACCTTTGTTGGCAAAGAAACGTCTCTGCTTTTTAATATGCTATCTAGGTTGATCATAACTTTCCTGCCAAGGGAGTAGTTCAGTTCAGTTCAGTTCAGTCACTCAGTCGTGTCCGACTCTCCGCGACCCCACGAATCACAGCACCCCAGGCCTCCCTGTCCATCACCAACTCCCGGAGTACACTCAAACTCATGTCCACAGAGTCGGTGATGCCATCCAGCCATCTCACTCTTGGTAGTCCCCTTCTCCTCCCACCCCCAACCTTTCCCAGCATCAGAGTCTTTTCCAGTGAGTCAACCCGTCGCATGAGGTGGCCAAAGTATTGCAGTTTCAGCTTTAGCATCATTCCCTCCAATGAACATCCAGGACTGATCTCCTCTAGAATGGACTGGTTGGATCTCCTTGCAGTCTAAGGGACTCTCAAGAGTCTTCTCCAACACCACAGTTCAAAAGCATCGATTCTTCAGCAATCAGCCTTCTTCACAGTCCAACTCTCACATCCATACATGACCACGGGAAAAACCATTGCCTTGACTAGACGGACCTTGGTTGGCAAAGTAATGTCTCTGCTTTTTAATATACTATCAAGGTTGGTCATAACTTTCCTTCCAAGGAGCAAGCGTCTTTTAATTTCATGGCTGCAATCAGCATCCGCAGTGATTTTGGACCCCAAAAAAATAAAGTCTGACACTGTTTCCACTGTTTTTCCATCTATTTCCCATGAAGTGATGGGACCAGATGCCATGATCTTTGTTTTCTGAATGTTGAGCTTCAAGCCAACCTTTTCACTCTCCTTTTTCACTTTCATCAAGAGGCTTTTGAGTTCCTCTTCACTTTCTGCCATAGGGTAGTGTCATCTGCATATCTGAGGTTATTGATATTTCTCCCGGCAATCTTGATTCTAGCTTCTGCTTCTTTCAGCCCAGGGTTCCTCATGATGTACTCTGCATATAAGTTAAATAAGCAGGGTGACAATATACAACCTTGACGTACTCCTTTTCCTATTTAGGGAGTCTAAATAATGATTGTGATTGAATTTCCTGCTGATTCACTAAGATAGGATCATGGATTCACATTCAACTTGATTTCAAAAAAGAACAGCCTGATATTTTTATGTAACCAAGTTAGTGAAAGAATAATCTCAGTCACTACAGGTAGATTCTGAATATCAATGACAGGTGAGTTTAGAATCAGGGCATAGTTCTAAATATACTCTGTGAATGGCATGGGAAATCATGCCAGACTATCTTCAAGTCCTAGTGAATCTGAAATATGCATATATTTATAAAGTGAAATTAAAATTGCTCAGTGTCCGATTCTTTGCGACCCCATGGACTGTAGCCTACCAGTCTCCTCTGTCCATGGAATTTTCCAGGCAAGAGTACTGGAGTGGGGTGCCATTTTCTTCTCCAGGGGATCTTCCTGACCCAGGGATCAAACCCAGGTCTTCTGCATTGCAGCCAGATGCTTTACCATCTAAGCCACCAGGGAAGCTCCCATATATTTATAAATTCTCCCATAAGAGTCTTGAAAACTAGATAGAAAAACATGCTAGAATCTAGCAGTTCAATTATACCTAATAACTGATTAAATCACCAGACCAAAAGATAATGGTTAGGGTTAGAATTCATCTGTCATAACATCCATAAAGTTTCTCTGCGGTTTCAATGACATTGATGAACATCCCAATTGTATTTTATTCATTCACTTAGTCATTCATTCAATAATATTGCTTTAGTTCTTTTAACATGTCAAGCATTCTGTGTAGGTCAGGTCAAATCTCTGTTATTATTATCATTAAGGGCTCAAAATACTCATGGAAATAGATAACCATATGAGTAACACTTAACACTGAGATCAGTAATCTATGCTAAAGTTAGGTATGTCAGTTGGAATCACAGTAGGAAATAAATAGCATACTCAAAAAACTTAATTACAATGATTTAATAAAGGTGCCACTTAAGGTTATGTGAGCATATTTAACAGAACGATTAAGGGATGGTGACATTCACACAGGAATTAGCAACAGCAGACAACTCTTAGGGACACTCAGCTTGAAATATCAAGAAGAGCTCCCCGTGAACGTGAGCTATCAAAGAAGAACCACTCAACTAAAACTATAATCAGAAAGGAAAGAAAACATAATTCAAAACGGTGTGAGTCAAACTACAATCTAAATAGCAGTATAGTTAATCAACTTAAATCAGATCAGCCTCATAGAACAAGCATCAGGGCAACAAATGAAAAAAAAATAAAATAAAGGTCAGGAGACAAAGAAAAAACAATCAAAACAGCTTGTCGATTGTGTCAGTACTTGTGCTATTTGATTTCATCTCTTCTTGTCCTTAATTGATTTCAGCTAAAAGAAACTGTGTACTGAATATAGAAGAGATAAAAAAAAAAGTTTCATCATATAATGGGAAAGTGATGTCAATTTAGTCTTGCTCACACTATCAAACTTTTTCTTAATTAAAAAAAAAAAGTAAATCAGGGATTAACAGTGGATCTGAACTGTGAAAGGAGAGTAATCAGCACAAATGGTCAAAATACCAAGGAAGACACTATCAGATTAGATGGCCAGAGGGCTGGAGAGGTGCGGGGGGAGGGGGAGTTCAAGAACAGGAGATTCTTGACAAAAACCAGGAAAATGAGTTGTAGTCCACAAAGCAAATGGAGACAGATGATGCAGAATCAAGAAGGTTTGAAATGGCTTGGTGTTTATGACTGTCATAGAATAGGAGGGACTGGGAATATGTTATAAAACAGCAAAAATTAGCTCAGATGGAGAAAGTAAAGATCTGCTTAGTATATCACCAGATAGGAATACTTAATAAAGATAAAGTCAGTAGCAAAGCTGATAGGAAACATATTGCTTCTAAATACATACTGCTGCTGCTGCTGCTGCTAAGTCACTTCAGTCGTGTCCGACTCTACATGTATTAATATAAATTACCATGATAATCCCTTTGTTGACTAATCATTGCTTTCTTATCATATAACTTAGTTCTCTGAAGTCATGGGCCATCAGAAACCTTGGCATGACTAGAAGATCTAAGTCTATTTGACAAATAAAAGTGATTCTATCTCCAACCCAGATGCTTTAGATAATGAGGTCTCTGCACAAATACTTCCATACTTATTTTAACTTTGTAGTTTCCAGGGAAACAGGAAACTGACTTCACTTTGCAGTCCAGATCTGGTGCTGATATCCTTACAAAGCCATAACTTTATGCTGAGTCTATCAAACAAATGTTTTATTTTTTAAAAAAATCTTGTTTATTTAAACAACCTAAAATCCTACAAAACTTCTATCTTGATCCTTTGCTTAGTGAGATGCCCCTTGGTTTTTCTGGAGTGCTTGCAAAGGATCAATTAACCAGATTTTGCTGGCCTATGATTTTCCCCGTTGGTGGTCATGGGCTTATTGGAACCTGGAAGAAGACTAAAGACAAACCAAATTTTATACTTCAGTTAAATATTATATATTTCTAAACTATTTTGTGTATAGTCTCTTTGAACTTGAAGTCTTTTCAAAATTCCTCCTCATGGTCTTCATAATGTGAACTGCTCTTTCCATTGTGTCCTCAATGGAATCTGCTTGGAAATCTACTAGCATATTTATCACATGGTTTCTCCTTTTCTCTTATTTGTATACCATATGAAATTTTATTCCTTCATTTTAATGTAAATCTCTGTCAGTCTGGAATTTTTTCTTATATAATTTGCCTATTTCAATGATAAGAATAAAGTGCTGTTCATAAATATTCACTGAATAAGTAAATTTTGGCAAGAAAGATGTGATCAAATCAATAAGATACGTTTAATCATTTCAGTAGATCCATAACACCACTAATACAAATATACAGTTATACAAATAACAGCAAAATGATTCCATTTTCTTTATCTGAAAAGGCAAAAATGAGTAAATTACTGTGATATAGCCACTAGGAAAATAAAAATGAACTGTAACTACAATTTCAAAAAAGAGCAAATAAATTTTTAAATATATGTCTTAGATTGTCTTAACTGAGGTATAAATTCCAGGTTAAATTATATAGAAAAAAAAACAGTTTTCTTTTTCCTGATAAAATGTTTTCAGTAAGACGTGCTTTAAGAGGAATATGAAAAACTGAAGTTCATACCATATGATCAAGTATATGCAGATCTTAAGGTTATAACATGCAGAATGAAAAAGATACTCATGTGTATTTGAAGAAGCAAAAATCAAGAAGGAAAAATTTCTAATGATACATATAAAAGCCATTATATAAAATAAATACTGCATTTGTTTTTTGTTCTTTGGATTTTAAAACTTATTTCAATATGTAGAAGTTAAAGAGAGAAAGACTGAACTCAACACAGGAGAATCTAGGCAATGATTAGAGACACTTGCAAAAGGACCTTCATGGTTGCAAAGATTTCATGAGTAGGCAGATTGAAAGCACTCAGAGAGGAAGGTCAAACACCCGAATGAAAAAAGAGCTGGATGACTACCTCAATTCTTTGCAGCATTTAAGGGTGTTCAGGGAGGATTTTTGTTGGTTTTCAAATTGTTATTGTTAATTCTCCAGATATCTTTGTTTGGATCAGGGGGCAACCCCAGAGGATGTGAAATAGTCCACATCTTTGCTTTTGAGAAAAATGTTGAAATAAAGGTACTCACACAATTATTAGGGTAAGTTTGAGAATATTTCTGCAATAAATATTGACCAATACAGGGTACTTCCCTGCTGGTCCAGTGGTTAAGACTTTGCCTTCCAGTGCAGGGGGTGCAGGTTCAATTCCTGGTTAGGGAGCTAAGATCTCACATAATTTACGGACAAAAACAAAAACACAAAGCAAAAGCAATAAAGTAACAAAATTCAATACAGGCTTTAAAAAATGGTCCACATTAAAAAAAAGAAAAATGTAAGAAAACTGAGCTATATAATCAACTCACTTCTCAAAGAAAAATGCCCAGTCCTAAAATGTATTACAATACTAATATAAAAATAATCTTAGTACTACTCTGAGGGCCAAATAATCAAATCCTTAAATAAGTGAAACCCTGAATTAAATTAGATGAATGCCACTGATTAGTAAAACCTACCAGGTAAGAATTTTATTAAATTGAATATATTTTCATAGATCCTTCAAGTTCATAAAGCTTTAACACTTAGATTCTATCTGTAAGTACAGTCACTCCACTATTTAGAAAATCAGCTTGGAAGTTTGTTAAAATTCCATCCAAGTTTCAGCCCCAGAAATTCTAATATTGTAGGATAGGATGCCTGAGGTAGGGTCCAGGAATCTGTACAGTCAGCAAGCATCTCAGATCAATCTGGTCCGTGGTGTTCCTAAAGAAACCATCCACAAATGCAACAGCAAAGAACATGGAGAAGGAAACAAAGCCAGAAAACTTAAGCTAGGTGCAAACTTCAAGTTGATATATTTGCTAAAGGTAAATTTCTGAGTTTTCCCAATGTATTAACAAAAGAAAAGCATATTGCTACTAACTAAGACAGTAATGATTATTTATCTATTCCGTATAAGAAATCTATACTCAAAAGCATATAGACAAAAAGAGCTATTTATAAGTAAAATATCATTTGTTAAAAACAGCACATTCTTATCCATGTCTCTTTCTCTTTAAAGTATTGGTTGTTAAAACCAACCCCCAACAGAATATATTTCAAATATCTTTTAGTGTTAAGGAAAAAATAGTTTCATTCCCAGCTTATATTAAAAAGAGTTGTCATTTTAGTTCAAATCTGAACAAAAAATATAACTTCCTGAAAATATCATCTCTCTGATGTCTTATTTCACTTGAAAATGTTTGTCTTCATTTAGGTAACTCCTGGTGTTGCTAAAAAAGAAAATTGGGTTTCTACATTAAAAGAAAACTATGATGGGGTGTATTACAAAAGGAATTAACTGAGAGATATAACAGCCATGTATTGGGAGCTGGCATTATCAACTCGAATTGAAAACCAATCTTTTGAACATTGCTAAAAAGCCACTTCTTCTTGATAATACTTCAAACTTACTTGTTAAGATTCAGAAAGAAACAAAGCAATGAGGATGTAATAAAAAGAAGGTCATGGACTTATCAGCATTTATTCATTTGCTTTACAAATTTAGAACAAAATAGTCCATTTTTAATTAAAGGATTACCTTGATTCTGGAATTAACACTTTTCTTATCGTTCCAGATGATGTCTTAGATGTCAGAGTTTGTGTGTGTACACATAAGTATAACATATCTATTGCCTTTCTCTCCATGAAACTTAATTTAAATTTGCTAGCTGAATTAATTAAATTATATATTTACATTCATTTATTAGCTGTCACTTCAGCCAAGTGAAAAGGTAAAATTAAGTCAAGAAAGATGTTTTGAGATCATCCTTACACTGATATCAGACTCTCTTCTGAAAAATTATATTTTTGGATCAATCTGGTTTTTCCTTGATGAATGAGCTGGATGCACTCATATGTAATTCTCCTTCTTCCAGGTAAAAGGAGGACTTCTTGTTTGAGGGTGGAAGATTGGCATATATACCCAAATATCCATTATATAGAGCATCTCCTTTACTGTTTTCAGAAAACTTTGTCCTTTTCTGTAGATTGTGTCATCACATTTCTGGGATCCTGTCTTCTACCCACTTCTCAGGGTTTCAGTAGAAGTCATCATACTGTGTGGATCACAATAAACTGTGGAAAATTCTGAAAGAGATGGGAATACCAGACCACCTGACATGCCTCTTGAGAGACCTGTATGCAGGTCAGGAAACAACAGTCAGAACTGGATATGGAACAACAGACTGGTTCCAAATAGGAAAAGGAGTATGTCCAGGCTGTATATTGTCACCTTGCTTATTTAACTTATATGCAGAGTACATCATGAGGAACGCTGGGCTGGAAGAAGCACAAGCTGGAATCAAGATTGCTGGGAGAAACATCAATAACCTCAGATATGCAGATGACACCACCCTTATGGCAGAAAGTGAAGAGGAACTCAAAAGCCTCTTGATGAAAGTGAAAGAGGAGAGTGAAAAGGTTGTCTTGAAGCTCAACATTCAGAAAACAAAGATCATGGCATCTGGTCCCATCACTTCATGGGAAATAGATGGAAAAACAATGGAAACGGTGTCAGACTTTATTTTTTGGGGCTCCAAAATCACTGTGGATGCTGATTGCAGCCATGAAATTAAAAGACGCTTACTCCTTGGAAGGAAAGTTATGACCAACCTTGATAGTATATTAAAAAGCAGAGACATCACTTTGCCAACAAAGGTCCGTTTAGTCAAGGCTATGGTTTTTCCCGTGGTCATGTATGGATATGAGAGTTGGACTGTGAAGAAAGCTGATCGCCGAAGAAGCGATGCTTTTGAACTGTGTTGCTGGAGAAGACTCTTGAGAGTCCCTTGGACTGCAAGGAGATCCAACCAGTCCATTCTAAAGGAGATCAATCCTGGATGTTCATTGGAAGGACTGATGCTAAAGCTGAAACTGCAATACTTTGGCCACCTCATGCGACGAGTTGACTCACTGGAAAAGACTCTGATGCTGGGAAAGGTTGGGGGCAGGAGGAGAAGGGGACGACCGAAAATGAGATGGCTAGATGGCATCACGGACTCTGTGGACATGAGTTTGAGAGAACTCCGGGAGTTGGTGATGCACAGGGAGGCCTTGCGTGCTGTGATTCATGCGGTCACGGAGAGTCGGACACGACTGAGCGACTGAACTGAACTGAATCATACCATATATCATGAACCTACTAAATGGACACAAGTGATGGATCCTGGGATAGGCACCTGAATCAAAGACTCTCCAACTTTGAGATTAGATGTAATAAACTAGACTTGGTTTTTCTGCTCCCTTCAACAGAGCTGTTACCATCAGAGCTGTGTAATAAAGCCACTTTCTACCACATGGACTGAGAAAGATAGAAGTAAAGTTTGTGCTTCATAGCTTTAAGTAGCTTTACTGCCTAAACACTTTTAATTTTGTTATCTTTTAGTTGTCTTCTAGCCAAGTAATGTCCATTTAGAAATGTATAATGTATAAATATTAGTATAAGCATCAAGTTAATCTTCATCAGTGAGCAGTTCAGCATTGCCCTATTGGATTTTGTAGAATAAACTAAAGAAGTTATAGTCTAATATTGACCACTTGGCATAGCTCAGACGTTGATAGGTCCCAAAGGACACTGACTCTAAAGATCCAGTGCCCTGACACTTATCCGTGCTAGTTCAACATCAGCCCCCATGAGCTGTATATTTTCCTTCCTTTACTGAAAAGGGAACAAAATAGTGAGCAGCATTAGTCTGGCTCAGTGATAAGCTGTGCTTAGAAGATTTGCAAATTATTCAGTGTGAGGTGGTGGGTTTTGTTTCTTCATTTTTACTTTCACCCCTGCTTGTAAAAGGTTGGTTCTGTGTGGAATTCAGTGTGTAAAACAGTGATCAAGATACTGAAGACATAAGAAAAATATGAGAAGGAAATTCTCTTATCCTTAAAGAATTTACACCTTAATGAGGGAAATCAATGAGTAATTCAACCATAAATCAGAACAGAATAAAAGCTAAGGTTGTACAAGGAAACTTCACATATTTGGTAATGGTGATTTGATTCTAGTAAATAATTTTAATTAATTATGCCATTTTCTATTGCACCAATGAAATTAACCAACCTTGCTTGATTTATTGAACTGTGTAAGAGGTAAAATGTAGAATAAATATTTGATAAGGAAGACTATATAGCTTTCTGATTTCTGCCTTTGTGAATCATGCATTCTTTATGAAGGTAAACCTTCTGGATCGTCAAAATATAGTGTTGAAAGAGTTCAATAAGACAGAGTATACTAGACTACTCAAAATTTAGTCTGTTTCATTAGGAAACTCTGAACAGGCATTTACTGCAAAGAATCAACCACCTAAGAAGCCTCCTGCAATGAAATTTAGGTCTGTGCAGAAAGCCTAATTAGAGTTAATGAGGCTTGATTTCCATTATGTGCTGACATTCTTCAAGAATCTACAATTTTGAACTTTCTAGTTCTGCAAGCTTGGCATATTTTGTCCCTGTTTTACTTTGTTTTTTAACACATAATCCATTTTACAATTTGAGAGTAATAGACAGGGCCATTTTTTATAGTTAATGTAATTGTCCCAAAGTTATGCAGAAAACTGAATTTCTCTACAAATTAACACTTGTTCTTATAATCGATGTATTATTTTTTAATTGGTGGAAGATGTGCCATTCAGTTTTTCCCCAAATTGTAGCAGTTGCTATTCACTTACAAGGACATAAGAGTGAATTTATCCTATTTCCTATTCACAGGGAATCTAGAGAATGAGAAATTCTAGGAAAATGTTCGAGAATAACATGAAAATTCTACAAAATTCTGCAATGTAAGTTTCTGAACAGAGGTACCACTTTTCGTTCCTCTTTTGAAGGCCAGTCCTAGTATTGTTTTTCTGGCCTGGTGTGCTAGAAATAGTTTTGGCTAGAAATGACTCACTTCTTCAAATAGTGTGTTTCATGTAAGATACAAATGTAGTTATTGCTCTTATGAAAGTCTGGTTTGGCAAAACAGAGCTGGTTTAGCTATTGGTGATTTCAAAGATATAGGGTGTTTTTGTTTTGTTTTTAGTTTTCATAAGTTTAATTATGATGTGCTTTGGTCAGATTTCTTTAAGTTAATCTTAAATGGTTGGAGATAACTTAATTTTTTGGACGTGTAGGTTTGTATCTTTCATAAAGTTGAACATCTTTCAGGTATTAATTCCTCAAATATTTTCATTTTATTTTCTTTCTTCCCTACTTCTGGAATGCTAGTGTTAACAATATTGGATGTTTTGTTATTGTCCAAGAGATGCCTGAAGCTCTATTTATTTTTTTAAGTTTCTTTTTTCCTATTTTTTTATTTTTTGAACTTTTACACACCTTTTTTTGACTTGTTCTGATAATCTGAGGGATTTGAAGAGCCTGACATTTTAATTCCTTGTAATCTCTGAAAAATGCTGTCAGTATATTAGGTTTTCTTCCTAATAATTGTTAATGGTCCTATGAAACAATGTTATAACTCAATAGCCACAAATTTTAAAATTTTAAATCACATTCAAGAGGTAATTCATTAAGTGAAACAATAATTCCAAGGTCACTGTCTTTTTCTAATGTCATTATGTTTGGGCAGAGCATGAAATACAGCTTCTAATATTTAAAACACCACATATCTTGTTTAACTTATACTTTTGAAGAATAAATCAGATTTCACACATTTCAATTTGCAAGAAATGCTAACTCTCAAAGCAATAGCTCCATTTCCTCTCAGGTTTGTTTCAGAACTTGGGTGTCTTCCATAAAATAATTTGAAATTAGTCTTGTTTACTGGGAAATAAATCAACTACCAAGAGATGGGTAACTTTGTACCTTACAGTAAGAAAAAATAAGTTATATCTCAATAATTCAACAACTACTGGCAGTTATTGTTTTCCTGAATCTCTTAAAATAAGTATATAATATTTTGATCCACTTAATTTTTCACCAACTTATTTTATTTTGAAATAATTTTAGCTTTATAGGAAAGTGCCAGAGATAGTAAAGCTAGATCTAAGTTCTGAATATCCAGCTAATTTTCCTTAATGTTTATACTTTACATGTCCTTGTTACATTTGTCAAACTAAGAACTTAATATTAGTACTTTAACTAAACTACAGACTTTATTTGGATTTCATTAGTTTTTGCAATGTATTTTTTTCTATTCTAGACCCAAGAAGGATACCATATTGCTTTTAAATGCTATGCCTTCTGTGGTCCATGACAGTTTCTGTCTTTTCTCATTTTTCACCACCTTAAAAGTGGTGAAACAAAACACCACACTTGTCAGGTGTTTTGCAGAAATTCATTTAATCTGAGTTTTTCTAATACTTTTTCATGATTAGATTGAGTTTTGAGAAAAATTAACAAATAGGCTAGTTATCTCATTTTCATATCACCCCCAAGGTGTGTAATGTCATCATGACATTATTTTAATGTTGATTTTGATACTTCATTAAGGCAGTGCTTGTCAAATTTCTCCACACTAAAGTTGCTGTTTCCTTCCCTTTCTATATTTTATTGTTTAGAAGTAAGCCACTAAATACAGCATACACTTGAAGTGCAAGATAGTGGATTAAGCTCTCCTTCTCAGAGGAGGGTATCTGTATATATTAACTGGGATTCTAGTCTAAAGAAAATGTATTGTCTCTCTTTCATCTATTTATTTAATCGTTTGTTTCAGTATGGACTCATGTATATTTTGTTTTGAGTTATAACATTTTGTTACCCAAATTGCCTAGGTTTGATTATCAGAACCTCTTTTAATTTGGCTTCTGTGGCCATTCCAAGATTCCTTTTGTTGCACAATGGTATTTAAAATCAAGACCTAGATGCCAGTCGTGCTTATTGCTGAAGTGTAATTTCTTCCAGACACTCGGTGTAAATTTCTGACACTATTTCTCTAAATATTTCCTCTGTCCTAGTCTCTTTTTTCTCATTCCGAGAGTCCAATTATGTCCCTGTTAGAAGGTTTAATATCACCCACAGGTCTTGAATGCTCTGGTGTCTTTCCTTCCCCTCCCTCCCCCCACCATTTCTCCCTTTGTAATTTCTTTCGGTTTGTCTTCAAATTAATTAATTCTTTCCTTGGCAATGTCTACTGATGTGCTTGTCAAAAACATTCTTCATTTCTGTTGTTGTTCAGTTGCTCAGTCGAGTCCGACTCTCTGCAACCCCATGGACTGCAACATGCCAGGTTTCCCTGTTCTTCACTATCTCCCTGAGCTTGTTCAAACTCATATCCATTGAGTCAGTGATGCCATCCCACCATCTCATCCTCTGTTTTTCCTCCCCCTCCTTCAATCTTTCCCAGCATCAGGGTCTTTTCTAATGAGTCAGCTCTTCACATCTGGTGGCCAAAGTATTAAAGCTTCAGCTTCAGTATCAGTCCTTCCAATGAATATTCAGGATTGGTTTCCTTTAGGCTTGACTGGTTTGATCCCTTTGCTGTCCAAGGGATTATCAAGAGTCTTCTCTGACACTGCAGTTTGAAGCATCAATTCCTCAGAACTCAGCCTTCTTTGTGGTCCAAGTCTCACAACCGTACAAACTACTGGAAAAAAAAAACAGCTTTGACTACATGGACCTTTGTTGACAAAGTAATCTCTCTGCTTCTTAATATGCTGTGTAGGTTGGTCATAGCTTTTCTTGCAAGAAGCAAGTATCTTTGAATTTCATGGCCACAGTTACCATCTGAAGTGATTGTGGAGCCCCCCAAAATAAAGTCTCTTACTGTTTCCATTGTTCCCCTATCTATTTGCCAAAAAGTGATGGGACTGGATGCCATGGTCTTAGTTTTTTGAATGTTGAGTTTTATGCCAGCTTTTTAACTCTCCTCTTTCATCTTCATCAAGAGGCTCTTTAGTTCCACTTCACTTTCTGCCATAAGGGTGGTGTTGCATATCTGAGGTTGTTGCTATTTCTCCCAGCAATCTTGATTCCAGCTTGTGCTTCATCCAGCCCAGCATTTCACATAATGTACTCTCCATACAAGTTAAATAAGTAGTTGCTGTGCTTTAGTTTCAGTATTTCTGTTTGATTCTTTCTTACAATTTCTAACTTTCAATCAAATTTATTATATAATATTGCATGATATCTACCTATTCCATTAAAGTCTTTGGCATATTCATTATAATTATAAATTGCATATTTAGAATTGTCAAGTCATTATTGTGTTATATTTGAGAGTAGTTCCAGTGATTGTTTATTTCTTTTAGCTACAGTGTATGTTGTTTTTTGTTATGCTTTGCTTGGATTTTTCTTGTTGAAACTTTTATATAATATTTATGACCATGAATACTGAGGTAAGTGTATTTTAGATTTGGAGATGAGTATACTTCCTTCTACTTGGGCTTTAGTATGCAGTTTGTGTTAATCTTGCCAGGATTTTGAATGTATTTGACTTTTGTTGTGCTGTGGTTACCAGAGATAGTGCTTGTTGCTAAGAGCCCCAGAGACTTCAAATCCCTATAGCGATACTTCATGTTTGTTTCCTTGCTTGATTTGGGTCTTTCCTTTGCTTTAATCCTCAGTCTTTTTTCGCCTCTTTTCATCTGTATTCCTTTGTCATTTGAGGGGAGGCTTGTTAGCATGATGTTGAAGGTGAGAGAGGATAAGCATTCCCTGAAATTCTGATTAACTTCAGTCATAGACACAAACTGTGGACATGTGTCTCAAGGGTGTGACCTTCAAAGGTGTCCCTGTCCATCCTCCAAGGCTGGAGCTTCTATATTTACCCCTTGCTCCTCTCCCTTGACTGCAGTAGGTAGCCACCATTATCCTTAGGCTACAGCTTTGATGTCCTTCTTCCTGCAGATTAAGCTGCTTTTTATTTGTGTGTTTGTTTTTAGGAAAAGAGGAGATAAGTCTGGATGAAATTTTGGTTATGATCTCTGCTCCACCCCCCGCCACATGCAATGGAATTATACCAATGTCAACCCCCAAAGGTTAAGTCTACTTTGTCTAGTAGAGATGAATGAAGGGAGAGGGCAGGAGAGGACAGCTTTATTATATTATGACAGTGGCTGCTCTTTTCCTGCACTATGGGAGAAACTTCCTCCAGATACTCTCCAAACATCCCCTTGAAAATCTAATGGGTTTCCTGGAGGAAAGCACTGCACAGGGATGGGACAACATCTATGTCTGCATTTCCAAAGGGATTCATATTCTCACAAAAACCCATATTCTACCTTTAGCAGTTTAATCTTTCCAGTTTATTCTTTCAACTGACTTATAGAATTTAGGGCACCTCTCCTGCCTTTTTCTCCTTGCTGATGCCTTACTCTCTTAGGATGCCTAAATAATGGTCTGCCTTGTAACCTGAGATCTATGGGTTTACTCAAAGTCCTTCATTTTAAGTTTGTGCACAGTTACTCCTAAGGTAGTGTTGGACCAAAGCTCTTTCCAGCTCTCTACATCTCAGTGCTGACACTAGGAGTCCTCAAAACTCCCCAGCCTAGTAAAACTAGTAAATTAGTAACTAGTAAAAATATTAATATACATGTATATCATTTAAAATACTAATATTATTATTAATGATAAAGTTTCACGTAAACGTTCTGAGAGTTCTGAGTGAACCAGGACTGCTTCTAAATGGATCAAATTAGGGCACAGCTTCATATGAAATTTACATACTTAATAAAGGCTGGAGATAAAAGTTTTGCAGGAATAAGTATTTATGATAATTTTGCTTATTTTCTCTCAGCACATTGTAGCTCTGTATGCTCTTTTCTTCTAGTTGCACTTGTCTTAATGTCTATTTTTGCATTGTCCTAAAAACATTATTTAATAAGCCAATATAAAAAATGATGGGAGGAATGAAATAGATTGTGTTATCTACTTGTAATTCAATTGATAAAGGCTCATTTTTAAACTGATGTATAGTTGATGCTGGGGTTCCCAGGTAGCACTAGTGGTAAAGAACCCACCTGCCTATGCAGGAGACATAAGAGACACAGGTTCAGTCCTTGGGTCAGGAAGGTTCCGTGGAAAAGAACATGGTAACCCACTCCAGTATTCTTGCCACAGAGTCAGACACATCTGAAGTCATTTAGCATGCACACACACATAGGTGATTTGCAATGTTGTTTCAATTTCTTCTGTAAATCAAAGTGATTTAGTCACCCATATACATATTAATGTATTTTTTTTCATGTCCTTTTCCATCACAGTTTATCACAAGATATTGAGTATAGCTCCCTGTGTTATACAGTAGGACCTGATTGTTTATGCATTCTATATAATAGTTTGCATCTGCTAGTCACAAACTCCCAATCCATTTCTCCCTTTAGCAACTACAAGTCTGTTTTCTATGTTTGCAATTCTGTTTCTGTTTTGTAGATAAGTTCATTTGTGTCATATTCTAGATTTCACATATAAATTCTATCTTATGGTATTTGTCTTTCTTTTTTTGACTTACTTCACTTAGTATGGGCTTCCCTGGTGACTCAGATGGTAAAGAAACTGCCCACAGTGCAGGAGATTCAGGTTCAATCCCTGGGTTGGGAAGATCCCCTAGAGAAGTGAATAGCAACCCACTCCAATATTCTTGCCTGGAGAATTCCATGGACAGAGGATTCAGTCAGGCTACAGTCCATGGGGTCACAAAGAGTCAGGCATGAGTGACCAACTAACATTTTCATTTTCAACACTTTCTCACTTAGTCTGATAATCTCTAGGGCCCATCCATGTTGCTGCAAATGGCATTATTCCATTCTTTTTATGGATGAGTAGTATTCCATTGTATATATGTACTGCATATTATTTATCCATTCATCTGTTGATGGACATTTAGACTGCTTCCATGTCTAGGCTATTGTGAATAGTGCTGCTCTGAACATAGAGGTGCACGTATCTCTTTTTGAATTAGAGTTATTCCCCCCACCCCTGCTCTGGATATATGCCCAGGAGCAGGATTGTTGAATCATATGGCAACTCTAGTTTTAGTCTCTTGAGAAATCGCCGTACTGTTTTGCATAGTGGCTGTGACAACTTACATTCCCACCAACAGTGTAGGAAGGTTCCCTTTTCTCCAAGTCCTCACCAGCATTTGTTCTTTGTAGACATTTTAGTAATGGCCATTCTGACTGATGTGAAGTGGTAAGGTTTTGATTTGCATCTCCCTAATAATTAGTGAAATGAACTGAAGTGAATAATTAGTGATGTGGAGCATCTTTTCATGTACCTGTTGGTCGTTTGTATGTAAAAACTCATTCTTTAAATTAATTTGTATCTGAATCAAGCATTGATGGAAACTTCAGTGAAAGATAATGGTAAAACTGAATTTTGGTTT